>NC_090223.1:2601464-2901464 GCF_024489055.1 Chanodichthys erythropterus | reverse complement strand
CTTTACAATGTGTTATGAACTTTTACATTGTATAACATTTGGAAACTACCTTTGAATATTGTGTTATTTCATATTTATAGTACTTAAGTACCCTACATAACTTAAGGGTTAACTTTTATGGAGTAGCCACACTATTACACACTGTCTTTAGCCTTTGAGAGGGTGGGCTAGTCTTTTGTTTAGTAGGATGTGTGTTGTTTTAATGGTGTTTCTTGATTGTACAGCACTTTGGTCTGCAGGTGCAGTTGTAAAGTGCTCTATAAATAAAGTGAATGAATGAATGTTATTATTAAATGCTTTTGAAATAATAAATAACCATTAGTAACATCAGTCAATCTGTTCACTTTACAGATGGAGCATGAAGAGTCTGGACCTGCTAGTTTGGCAAACCTGTCCCCACCCCTCAGACACCCCACACATACACATTCTTACTGATTAAGCTTAATTTATATATGAATGATTTTTTTTAAGTGTGCAGTTATATAATTATCTTTTGTAATTAACATTGTGTTCTTGGAATGGCTGTATCTTGTGTTAATAAAAAAAAATAAAGTTGAAAGGATGGTTCAGGGACATTATTCTAACCTTAACATAACATTTTAACATTAAAGGAAGTGGACATTTTAACGTTCTTGGATGTTACAAATCAACGTTCTTTGGACGTTGTATTGATAATACAATTTAGGTAGTGATAACGTTGCAGGAACGTTATGCTAACCTTAAAATAACGTTTTGCTATTGTTAAAAAACTGGACATTTTAACGTTCTTGGAACGTTACAAATCAACGTTCTTTGAACGTTATATTGATAATACAATTTAGGTGGTGATAACGTTGCAGGAACGTTATGCTAACCTTAAAATAACGTTTTGCTATTGTTAAAAAACTGGACATTTTAACGTTCTTGGAACGTTACAAATCAACGTTCTTTGAACGTTATATTGATAATACAATTTAGGTGGTGATAACGTTGCAGGAACGTTATGCTAACCTTAAAATAACGTTTTGCTAACGTTAAAAAACTGGACATTTTAACGTTCTTGGAATGTTACAAATCAACGTTCTTTGAACGTTATATTGATAATACAATTTAGGTGGTGATAACGTTGCAGGAACGTTATGCTAACCTTAAAATAACGTTTTGCTAACGTTAAAAAAACTTCTTGTAACGTTACAAATATACGTTCTTTTAACGTTACAAATCAGCATTGCAGGAATGTTATAAATCAACGTTTGTAGTAAACTTAAGTTCGTAGTAGGGAAGGAAGTGGTCAGGGACGACGAACAACTGCTGACTGAGTCTTTATTGAATATCAACAGAAGGACTGTGCAACACACAACAACGAAAATAAACAATCCACAAAGGGCTTCACTCCAGGTTCGTCAATTTGGGGACGCACCTGCCCATGCCCCAAGTGGAAGCCCAGATACCTTACTTCCACGCGCCCAATTGCACACTTCTTCGGGTTGGCCGTGAGCCCAGCCGCTCTCAGCGATCTCAGGACGGCTCTCCCATGCTGCATATGCCGCTGCCAATCATTACTATAGATAATAATATCATCTAGATAGGCAGCCGCATATGCAGCATGGGGCCGGAGAATTTTATCCATGAGTCGCTGAAAGGTGGCCGGTGCTCCGAACAGCCCGAACGGAAGCGTAACAAATTGGTGTAATCCGAACGGCGTCGTGAAAGCTGTCTTTTCTTTGGACAAAGGCGACAAGGGGATCTGCCAGTACCCTTTCGTTAAGTCCAGTGTCGAATAAAATCGAGCCGCACCTAGCAGGTCAAGCAATTCGTCCACCCGCGGCATTGGATACGCGTCGAATTTCGACACTGCATTCACCCTGCGATAATCCACGCAGAAACGAACCGAGCCGTCGGTCTTAGGAACCAAAACTATCGGGCTCGCCCAGTTACTGCTGGATTCTTCTATTACTCCCATTTTCAGCATTGCCTCTAATTCGTCCTGAACTACCTTTTTTTTGTGTTCAGGTAACCTGTACGGCCGGCTGGGAACAACCACGCCCGGCTCCGTCTCGACATGGTGCTGAATGAGGTTCGTACGTCCCGGCAGGGGAGAGAACACGTCTGCAAATTCCTTTTGCAATTTGGATAAATCAGTGAGCTGGGAGGGCGAGAGGTGATCTCCCCCCGGGACCAGAGCGAGAGATTGAGTTTTTACATTCGCCTCTGGTCCGAGATCATCCTCCCCGCTAATCACCGTCGCCAGCATCACTGATTCTGCCTCATTCCATTTTTTTAGCAGGTTGAGGTGATAGATTTGACATGCCCCCCTCCTGTCGGACCGTACCACCTCGTAATCGAGCTCGCCGACTTGCCGTGTGACCTCAAAGGGTCCTTGCCACTTTGCAAGTAATTTCGAACTGGAAGTAGGGAGCAATACAAGCACTTTTTCCCCCGGTGCGAATTTACGTAGGTTAGACCGTCTGTTATACAGTTGGCTCTGTCTGTGCTGGGCCTGTAACAAATTCTCCATTGATAGCCGCCCCAAAGTGTGGAGTTTTGATCGCAAGTCCAGCACATACTGAATTTCATTTTTGGCCTGAGATGGTCCATCCTCCCAAGTTTCCCTGAGGACATCCAGCACCCCACGGGGCTGGCGCCCAAAGAGAAGCTCGAAGGGGGAAAACCCCGTGGAGGCTTGCGGGACCTCTCGCACTGCGAATAACAGAGGTTCTAACCACTTATCCCAATTTTTGGCGTCCTCTTGCACGAACTTACGAATCATGGATTTAAGCGTGCGATTAAAACGTTCGACCAGCCCGTCCGTTTGTGGGTGAAAGACGCTGGTACGAACCGATTTAATGCCCAATAATTCGTACAGTTCGCGTAACGTGCGTGACATAAACGCCGTGCCTTGATCAGTGAGGATTTCTTTTGGAATCCTCACCCGGGAGATTACGCGAAACAGTGCATCCGCAACACTTTTAGCCGAAATGTTGCGGAGAGCCACTGCTTCAGGATATCGTGTTGCATAATCAACAATGACTAATGCAAAGCGATGTCCCCTTGCTGATCGTTCTAATGGCCCGATGAGGTCCATACCAATTCTCTCGAAGGGGACCTGCATTAATGGAAGTGGGCGCAATGGCGCTTTTGGGGTGGCCGGTGGGTTCACCAACTGGCATTCACGATAAGACGCGCACCACCTGCGTACATTCTCGTGAATGCCCGGCCAGAAAAACCGGGTCATGAGACGATTTAGTGTCGCTGCCTGTCCCAAATGCCCCGCCATTGGATTAGAATGAGCCGCGTGGAAAAGCATTTCCCTGCGGCTCTTTGGTACTAATAACTGGGTTGTATCTTCTTTTGTCTGAGTGTCTTGGGTCACTCGATACAACCTATCTTGTACAATCGCGAAATATGGGTAAGCAAGCGGACGTCCAGGCTGGAGAGGCTGACCATCAATCATCGAGACCCTATCGAATGCATTCTTTAATGTCTCATCCTGAGACTGCTCCAGGGGAAAATTATCGCGTTCCGGAAGAATTAGTCTTCCGGCTTCACTCAGATCCCCTGCAGCAGAACTCTCCGGTCTCTGATCAGTCTCTCCGACTTGTACTCGCGCTTGCTCACCCCGCGTTCTTTTCCCCCAAGAGGCATCCGAGCATAGACACCCCAATAATTGTTTAAACGCGGGCCAATCCGTCCCCAAAATTATCGGATGCCGGAGGTGCGGGTTAACTGCCACCTCAACACTATGCTTTTGTCCCCTAAATTTAATTATGACGGACATTACGGGATATCTTACCACATCCCCGTGCACGCACCGAACCCAAACCATGCGGCCTGTATCCAATGCCCCAGACGAAATCAGGCTTTGATGGAGAGAGGTTTGGTTACAGCCCGAGTCCAACAAAGCCTGATAGGTACCCCCCTTGATACTCACAGGTATTTGGTACCCGCCAGCCTGACCAGGGGCGGCCTGAGGATCGTCGGGGACCCGGATCACCGTCCCGACCTCCATAACCGGACATTTATCCACAAAATGATCCGGATCCCCGCACCGCCAACAGGCCGGCCCAGACCTGCCCGCCGCTCCAGTGGCAGAGAGTGGGCTGAATACATGGCGCGGAGAGAGGGGAGAAGCAGGAGCGGGGTCCGCCCTGGCAGCAGGGAGTCCCGCCCCCCTGGGCGGGGCTCTGGGTCCCTAGGAAGGTGCCTGTCCCGTTCCGCCCCGCCCTCGGGGCGGAACACGAGGTGGGCCGGGCGGACGAGACCTAGGGAGAGGGACAGGTCTAGAGAGAGAGGGGGACAAAAGAGAGGGAGAGAGAGAGGCAGCTGGAAGGGGTTCGCCGCCCCCTTGGCACGCCACCAGATGATCCTCCGCCAGTTGGATGGCTGAGTCCAGCGACGTGGGGCGGTGGCACTGGACCCACTCGGCCGTCTTCTTCGGGAGCCGAGTGATGAATTGCTCCAGCACCACACGATCGACGACCAGGTCCATGTCGCTTCCCTCAGCCAGCAACCATTTGCGGCACGAGTCCCGGAGCTGCTGGGCCAACGTGAAGGGCCGGCCGGACTCACCCAGGTCGAGGGAGCGGAAGCGCTGTCGGTGCTGCTCCGGTGTCCGACCGACCCGCTGGACGATGGCCCGCCGTAGGTCTTTATAGACCAGGAGGTTCGGGACGGGGAGCTGCTGTGCCGCCACCTGTGCTTCTCCTGAGAGGAGCGGGACCAGCTTCATCGACCACTGGTCCCACGGCCATTTACATGCCTCCGCGGATCTCTCGAAGAGGTCTAAGAACACCTCTGGATCATCCAGTGGGCCCATCTTATTTAAGGGCAGGTGGACAGGCACAGCGGGCGGTTTGGTGGGCTCCCGGGGAACCTCCCGGTCAATCCAGCTCCGGAACGCCTTGCGGTCCTCCTGCTGGGTCCGTAGAATGGCTTGGAAACACCGCTCCTGGTCGCCTCTTAACTCCAGCAGGGCCTGTTGTTGTTCGTGGTGCAGGACCGCGAGGGACGCGATGATGTCCGCAAATGTGGCGGAGGACGACGATTGCATGGCGACGTGCTCACCGACTTCCTTCCCGGGTTTCGGCACCAGTGTAGTAAACTTAAGTTCGTAGTGGGGAAGGAAGTGGTCAGGGACGACGAACAACTGCTGACTGAGTCTTTATTGAATATCAACAGAAGGACTGTGCAACGCACAACAACGAAAATAAACAATCCACAAAGGGCTTCACTCCAGGTTCGGCATACACTATCCACAAGGGCTTCTCTCCAAGTTTGGTTTACACCATCCACAAGGGCTTCACTCCACGAACCACGACTCGACTCAGTCAACAGTTCCCCTCTCTCTCACACGCTCCTGCTTCTCACGGCGTTTTAACCTGTCTCCGCGCCAATCACTGGAATGAGAAACAGGTGTTCGTGATTTGTAATCAACCCACTCACTTACCAAGCGTCTCCCGCTATTCGCTCCGGTTGCAGACCTCGCTGAACCACGCCCCCCCCGCCACAACGTTCTTTGAATGTTGTATTGGTGGTAAAATTTAGGTGGAAAGAACGTTGCAGGAACGTTATGCTAACCTTAAGATAACGTTCCAGCAACGTTAAGCAAACTGGGCATTTCCACGTTTTTAGAACATTTCAAATAACGTTCCCACAACCAAAAGAGAACGTTTGGAAAACGTTCTCAGAACATAATTTTGTTTGCTAAGAATTTAAGAACAATACCAGAATAGATATAGGTCCTCAAAAACATTTATACAGGTTTATTTCAGTTGTTACAGGCAGTGATGTATGATAACAACTCTAATAAAATACAGAGTTTTAAAACATCGCAAAGGAAGAGCACGAGAAGCTGAACTCATTGCAGACGATAGCTGAAGGTGTTCTGCTGTTACACAAAGTATAACCTGATATTGCTGAGTTCAACATGTTCCTGGGTCAACATTTTTGTTGATCCTGGAACAACATACAAATCAACCAATCAGATTTGAGGGACAAGTTTACAGATTATGTCAAGTTGAGGCTTAACATCATGAATTGGTGCTTCTACATCAGTGTTATTCATCATTTTCCTCTGATTTTTGGGATAACTTATGGGTAGGGTTAGGATTAGGGGTTGGAATAGGGTTAAATTTTCAGACTAGAATGTTGTTGGAACGCATCTAACTCAGCAATATCAGGACGTGCCACGTGCCAATTCCATTAATAAATGCTTTGTTAAGGGTAAGTCATATTAATAAAGGGTCAACAAATGTTAGTAACACATTAGTTAATGATGAAATAATGTACACTTTACAATAAGTTTCACAAATTCATTAATAAATGCTTTGTTAATGATAAGTCATGTTAATAAAGGGTCAACAAATATTAGTAACACATCGGTTAATGATGAAATAATGTACACTTTACAATAAGGTTCACAAATCCATTAATAAATGCTTTCTTAATGGTAAGTCATGTTAATAAAGGGTCAACAAATATTAGTAACACATCGGTTAATGATGAAATAATGTACACTTTACAATAAGGTTCACAAATTCTATTAATAAATGCTTTCTTAATGGTAAGTCATGTTAATAAAGGGTCAAATGTTAGTAACACATCAGTTAATGCTGAAATAGTGTACACTTTACAATAAGGTTCACAAATCCATTAATAAATGCTTTGTTGAATGTAAGTAATGATAGTAAAATGCATATAAACATGAACAACATCTGTTAATGTTCAGATGGTTTCCATCTTGAGAATTTACATCCCAAATCAATGCCTTGTTAATAAATAATTCTGATAAGGTACACAATGGTATTTTTTACCTTAATTTAGTGTAAGTGAGTGGAGAGTTACAAATGTGTCAACTGCTACATAAACTAATGTAAGTACAGTAAGTTAACCTTAAAACATTAAGGCTAAATAAGAGGCATTGTTCATGATTAGTTCATATTATAATGCATTAACTAATGTTAACTACTTGTGCTGTTAATATGAATAGATTCATTAATATAAGCGTGAGTTAACATTAACAATGATTAACTAATGTTTACTAATTGTGCTGTTCACAGGAACAGCGTGCTAACCTGAAACATTAACTAATGCTGAACAGAGGTGTTGTTCATGGTTAGTTAATGTTAACTAATACAAACTGGTGCAAATTCTTGAGAAAATGAAGTCCAGGCCGTAATAATGTTGAAGAAAAATTATTTATTCATTTCTAATTAAAATTAACCTCACACGCAAATTCCAATCAATAATGAAAATGTTTAATAAAACCAAAAGGTGAAAATTTAAAACTGAAATCGAACATTTATGATAAGAACATTCTGAAATCTGAGTAGTAATTTGCCAGAAAATCATTAGAAATGGCGCCAACGAGACAGCAAGATGCAATCAAGATAGCAGGAAAAGAGGTACCAATCGAGAGAATAAGCCAAGTTTTATACCCCAAGACTGGAAAAACTTACATCACATTTGGAGGAGTTGTTTTGGATAGATAAGAAAGGTCAAAACGAACCTTTCCATGGCTCAGAGTTTTTAAAGAAATTCATGGCATTTGATGATTTCCTGCTATTCTGACAGTCATTGGATAATTTTTGTGATCTCGTGACAACTGACATTATCAAACAGAACATAAACACCCCAAAATAGTCTCTAAATGGGTGTGGTAACACCTTCATAGGAACAATACAATAACAAGTTAACATTTTCTAAAAAATTCGCTTTCATTTGGATACAGAAATACAAAATATTATTGCAGAAAAAGTACATCATGTGATCCATTCTAAGAACATCTACGCTTTGGTAAAATTTTGGCAGGAACCCAACTCAACCACAAAGATACCAAACCCTCTTTTACTCAGAAACTTAAAGTTCACTTGGAACATCAAAGTCACAAAGTTCAACAGGTGAAAATAACACAATAGAGATCAAAATAACAAAAGAGCATAATATGGAGTAACTATGTGGTTCTACTTGAATATAAGTGATTATATGTGAGTAATTTGAGTAGGATGATATGAATACTTGAAATCATAAGTAGCATTAAAAATCATAACCAATAGTTGATAAGAGATTAAAAATGATTAATAATTAATGATTACATAGAATATGGATAAATGAATATGCATAAATGAATATAAATCATTTCGGATCCATCAAACCTTATTGTAAAGTGTTACCAAATTGGCTGACATCATGATCCTGAACTGAGACTCAAACCTCAATCGATTCTTAAAGTTAAGATTATAACACTTGAAGGAGTGTCCATTTACTGTTGAAGTTGGTTTACAGCTAGAATTAGTTATTAAAGCAAACTACTATTACATGAATTCAAAGAACAAGTGTGACGGCAGTTAAATGTTAAAGGATGCATGTAGTTCCAGATAATTACAAAACCAAGAAAACATACATTAAGAAAAACTGTCTCATTAACAAATGAAGAACGAGACTAAACTCTTAAAACACTGTCTCAGGAGTGTTTTTGTCTGATTGTTGATCATGTTTGTGAAACCACTGAATCCGGCTGAGCCTCTGGGTTTTGTTGATTCGTTAGATGACTCATCTCAAATGATTCTACTGTGTTCTGGATCTGGTTTGATCCAGCAGCTGTAGTTTCAACAGGAGCTGCTGCATTCTGGGTTTCTGCTGTGTTCTGGTTTGATCTAGCAGCTGGAGTTTCAACAGGAGCTGCTGCATTCTGGGTTTCTGCTGTGTTCTGGTTTGATCTAGCAGCTGGAGTGTCAACAGGAGCTGCTGCATTCTGGGTTTCTGCTGTGTTCTGGTTTGATCTAGCAGCTGGAGTTTCAACAGGAGCTGCTGCATTCTGGGTTTCTGCTGTGTTCTGGTTTGATCTAGCAGCTGGAGTTTCAACAGGAGCTGCTGCATTCTGGGTTTCTGCTGTGTTCTGGTTTGATCTAGCAGCTGGAGTTTCAACAGGAGCTGCTGCATTCTGGGTTTCTGCTGTGTTCTGGTTTGATCTAGCAGCTGGAGTTTCAACAGGAGCTGCTGCATTCTGGGTTTCTGCTGTGTTCTGGTTTGATCTAGCAGCTGGAGTTTCAACAGGAGCTGCTGCATTCTGGGTTTCTGCTGTGTTCTGGTTTGATCTAGCAGCTGGAGTTTCAACAGGAGCTGCTGCATTCTGGGTTTCTGCTGTGTTCTGGTTTGATCTAGCAGCTGGAGTTTCAACAGGAGCTGCTGCATTCTGGGTTTCTGCTGTGTTCTGGTTCTGGTTTGATCTAGCAGCTGGAGTTTCAACAGGAGCTGCTGCATTCTGGGTTTCTGCTGTGTTCTGGTTCTGGTTTGATCCAGCAGCTGGAGTTTCAACAGGAGGAAAAGAGATTTACAGGATTAATTAGATTGAAAACACATCAGACTCGACAATAGATGAGTCCTGGGGCTCTTTTTTAATAAGGAGGTTCAACCAACTAAGTTATTGAACTAATATTTATTGTCATGGTATCCCACCGGCAAAAAAATAAAATAATAATAATAAAAAAAAATTATAAAAAAGATTGATGTTGTGTTTTAAACGGTGACAGTGTGTTAATTTATTTTTTTCAAAATGTAAAGATCAGGCATGGGTAAATGATGGAATGAGGTGGATCATTGAAAAGATCTGTAAATGATTTGTAACACATTTATAAGTGATGAATAGTTTACACTTTAGAATAGGGGATGCAGAAAGCTTTGTAAATGACTTGTATACATATACAAATAATTTGTAACAGGAAAGAAAGGTCTACAAATGATATGTAAGACATTTACAAGATTAGGGTAGGGGTAGGCAAGACCCCTTTTTTTTTTACACTAGATTAGGGCAGGGGTAGGCAACTTTGGTCCTAAAGAGCCGTTGTCCTGCAGAGTTTAACTTCAACCTTAATCAAACACACATTAACAAGCTAATCAAGCTCTTCACGATTACTAAGGCTATTGGCAGGTGAGTTTTTTTTTTTTCTCAGGGTTGGAGCTAAACTCTGTATGACAGTGGTTATCCATGACCAAACTTGCCTATCCCTGGATTAAGGGATGCAGAAAGCTGCGTTTAGAGATCATCAATAACAGGTGTTGAACACTTTGTAGTGTGTAGTGCAGTGTGAGTGCTGACTGATGAGGGTATAGACAGCTGTCTTCTCTGACACACATGGAGTGTTTAACTCTGTGCACCTGATGTGAGCTTCAGTGGAAGGTAAATCCAGTTCAGAGGTTCACTTTATCACCAGATCCCACACACTCCACACAGAACACAAGTCTGTGCTGATGAGTGAAAGGATTTTTTAAGATAACTTACAACACATTTGTGAATTGTTAGCGTGCCTCCATCAGAGAGGTTTCCCATAGAGGAATCACTGTACACCACAAGTTTTAAAGAACCGTTTTCTCCCAGGTACTGAAACCTCAACACGACATCTTCTGATTTGACTTTCCTAATGAGTTTGTTAGCACAGTGCAGAGTCTGAACAGTTGCATGTTTGGTATTAGATGCCAGGATGGATATGTCACACATAATGTCTGGCCTACTCTGTCTTGCTACCCACAAAATTTGCCCAATCTTTGACTTTAACATGTCCATTTCACTTTCTGTCAAGGTTGTGTCACACTGTGTTGCTCTGGTGGGATCAATAGGAATAGTCTGCAAATTATTAATGTATGCTCTTTGTTGCACTTGTATCTCACCCTCCACATAATTAACTTCCATTCCAATGTAGCTGAAGTCTAGGGCTGTGACGGTGGCAAATTTTTACTAGATCGGTGGTAAATCAACAACAACTGACGGTGTTGCGGTGGTTTGGTCCGAAGGGGGGGCGGGGTTTGGTTTTTATATTAGAGGTTGCGTTAGACTTGCGTTTCGCCGTCGTTTTGATGGACCGGATCGTAAAATCCATCATAATCAATAATTACCAGTCATTTTAATTATTTAATTTTAATAAGACATTTTATTCACGAACTTACAGGATAAGTAAATAGGCATAGGCTTGCATTTATTTATACTATGAAAAGAAAGTTGATCAAAGACTAGCTTTCAGTTTTCATCTTGATCACTTGATCAACATGCGATCATCCTTTCCTCTTTACTACTGTACAGAACGAAATAAACATAAATGAAAATAAAAAAATATGTTGAAAAATAAAGTAGCTTACCGAAATCTGTATCACGTCAGTTCAATCAGTGTTGCAAACAATGTCACCTAACATTATACCTCAGAAAAGCCATTTGTTGACCATAAACTTATAGTCAGCAAGAAAAATAACAAAACTTAATTAAGTAAGCATGCATAAGTAACTTTATCATTATACAACTGACTTAAACTGGGTGCTCATCTGTGTGTAATCAAGCGCATCGTTTTCATTTTATTCTGGAGACTGAACTCGCGACTCGTGCTCTGCTGCCACACTGGAGCGTGCTCACCACCTACTGGACAGGGGTGGGAATTACAACAAGTTTACATACAAACTACATAATCTGTCAAACTGACAGACGGGCTGCAGATTTTTTCCGTCACTGCTAAAAAAAAATCCATCAAAGACGGAAAATTTTCAGTTAACGCGATCTCTGAGATATATAAATATATATATTATATATGACGTCACACTACCGCCGGTGACACTCCACGACCGCGGTGGCGCGGTTGTCATGCCTACCGTCACAGCCCTACTGAATTCATCATGCTCTTCTCGTTCAACTTAAAAAGCTGCTTTTAGCTGAGGGATGACAGTTGTGGAGAATTCATTGGTTCCTCCCCAGATAAAGTCATCCACATGGGATGCAAGAACCCCCTTCACCTTGCCATATTGATCGATCCAGTAAAACACTGCTGGGTCCACTTTTGACACTCAAGCTCCCAACTGCTTCATTGTGTCTCTGAGTACAAAGAAGCATCTGTTAGACCATAAACACACTTAACTTCCACACAGTTCCTTTACTCTGTGCTTCCTGTGGTGGACGAATGTAAATGTCTCTCTCCAATGTTTTACCTTGCAAAAAGGCTGCTTTAATGTCTATGGAGTTCAGCTGCCATTTGTTTTGACTTACAACTGCGATGATCATTTTCAAGGATTCTGTAGCACATGTAGGTGAGTCTTTTGGCAAATCTTGTGTGTTTAACTCTTCAAAGCCTCTTGCCACTAGTCTGACTTCAGGCACAACCCCTGCAGCTGTATCTTTAAGTGTGCACACACACCTTGTTGAGACACATTTCTGACCTTCATCTGTGATTTCTTCAAACACGTCATTCTTCTTCCAGTTGGTGAGTTCTGCATGTTTTGCTGACACAAAGACATCATCATGTACAACAAATACATCCTCCCCCTTGCTAGTGCAATCCTCACTCTCTGAGGGAATCACTTGAACACTGTCCATTATACCTAGGTTGACCAACCGTGATGTACCGGCTAGTTCCTCTGGCTGGATGAACTGCAAGTTGTACCAGTCTTTGTGTTTTCCAGTAGCTTTTCCTGCTCAGCTAAGGACTTTTCCAGTTTGGCTTTGACCACTTTCATTGTCTATATATTTAACCACCTAGCCAATTTTTATCTTAAGGCCTTCACAGGTGGAACTGGCTTGTGGTGTTTGAGACTGCTCACGACTGCCCCCTGTAGCCGGCTCTGCTGCATCAGGATGATCGCAACGTTATGTGACTCAATCTCTGCTTGAGTCGTGTCTTCATTGTCACTTTCTTTTTTACAGAGATCTGCTGCTGGTGATGCTGTAGAATTTTCAACTGTTTTTACTTCAGTTTTTGTTTCATCCACTTTAGTCTGAGTCTCAGTCACCTTTCTTAGTCTAGACTGATGGACCCGTACATAGGATCCCCCATGTGTCACAAATACAACAGCCCAATCTTGGCCTATCACCGTACCCAGACCTTTCCTCTCATTACAGTCCACCCACTTGTAGTAGACTTTGTCCCCTGTGACATACTGGCTGTAGTAGTTTGCGAAGGGCTCTTCTGAGTTTCTCGGAGCATTCTGCCTCTGTGAATGCCTTTCTCATAGCACGTAGCATTGTAATGTGTTGAGCTACCCAGGAGCTCACACTGGTTTCCAGGGCTGGGGGTTTGTCAGTGAGCACAGAGGGCAAGTTTGGATTCTGACTAGGGTTGTAATGGTATGAGATTTCCACAGTATGATTGTAACACCTATCCCGTTAACTTTTTACTTAAGTGCTACATAAAATAAGGGACCAACCAAACCAATCTTACCCATAAGTCAAATGTATAAAAGATAGTCACACAAAACATTCATTACTCAACCTGAAACCAATCTCTGACATCAAACAGTTGGAACCAGAGGATAAGAAATACAGTCCTTCACCTAAAGCACAGTCCCTGGTTTCTCATCAATTAGGACCATAAGCTTTGCTCAGTCTGTTGAAAATGAATAGAGAAAACAGTACTGCAAGTGGAGCAAGATGATCCACAGCAGAGTTCAATCCTCAGAGAGCTTTGTCAATGTTTGAAGTAAAACGTTGACTTGCAACAGGTAACAGTTAAGTAGTAAATGGAAATCAACTCTTAGTGCCGATCTTCTCAGTTGTTTACACCCCCAAGTAATCCATAGACATTCAGAACACAAACCCTCTGTAAATAAAATTCAAAAAACAAACCAACCATAACCATGTGCGCTGAACATGAATTGTTAAACCAAAATAGAAATAATGACCACTACTTACAGATGAGCTTAAAGTTCCTCAGCCTCTCTTTGCAGGTAGAGAACCAACTTCCTGCCATTTCTCTTTCTTTTGCTGCATCCCAATTTGCTTACTTCTACTATGCCCTAAAAGTATGTACTCTTTCTGTGAACAAAAAGTACTTGCTTTTGAGTGTGTAGCAAAAGAGTAGATAAGCTTTGGGACATACTAACACGTCATACAATCGCGTCTTTTATCTCTGTCGTGTAGGGCCTCGCTCGACAGAACTTACCAATGACTTTATCAATGAACAACATGATTGAACAAAGCTTCATTTGGTCCAAAAGATCCATTTCCTGACAGGAAACACCTAGCCTTAACAGAAGTGATGACGTGACTTCTTTTAACAAAGGACTCTGTCTAAAGGACTTCTTAGCTCATCAGCAATAAACTAATCAGAACCCATCACGTGGATCTGATCACATTAAATCTATTGATTCTCTCACAAAACCCTCTTGTATTATCGGACGGAACAGGAAAACACCCATCAACGGATTTAAAGACGAATCTGTCCTATCAATACCTCCCTTGTGTGAGCAATCCATCCTGACCCGGTCACTTGTGACTCCGGTCAAAGTTTAAACTATGCTTAAGGACTCAATCTTGAATCTCAAAAGGGACAATTGTCGATTACTTAAAGTATTAACTATATCCAGAATAACATTTGCTATGGTGTGATTACTAACATGTTGGATTCAATGCATTATATGTTTGTATTCCTGTATGCATCTTCTTTCTCTTATAATCATTGTTTTTAATTAGGTCAGTCTAGTAATATGTGTGGAAGAAGTGTGTCATGTTTGAGCTCTAAATACAGAGTTTATAATTCTCTGTAATTCTGTGTGAATGAAACATTGAAATTCAGTATCAGGAAAATATTAAGAAACTTTATATTGTTGTTAATAAAACAGGAGAATGTTCTGCAGATATCATGCGATGTGATCAATAGACAATAGACGAGGCGTGTCTAATCTCCGTAGCAACGTCTCATTGGAGGATCGCATCTGAAGGATGGACCCAAATTGCTCCTTTAAAACTATGCTTTCCCAATAGCTAGTTGTCAAAAGATATGTAAAAGATACGTCAAAGAATTTATATGCTGAAGAAGGGTTGAAGAACCCATCTAACTGCCGTGGCTGATTTCCATCTGACAGTCGCTGACTATCTTCATCCACGAGCCGCAACAGCCGTCACATCCCGAACCCTGAAACACTCCGTTAAACCTTTTGACCAAAGTCTCCAAAGAAGAGAGCCGCTTCAGCCAGACTCTCAGAACAGCGCGTTGCACCAGCCAGCAACATTCTTCAAAGTTTCCGCGCAGCCCAACGAACGGCTTCCCCGAGAGACGTCACCTCAAAGACAGCCAATCCGAGCCGGGATCCCGCTCAACAAGAGTCACGGAACAACCCGATTACCTCAGCTGTCAGAGCAAACACAGGTACAAGCAAACTTCTCTCTCTTGCTGGAAACTGGTGAAACTCCTTGAAACCTAAAGAATCAAGCCAAAGCTCTGCTTTTGTGATTTTCCTCAGGTTGCGATGTTTAGTTAGTATTTGGGACTTTCTTCATAACTCATATCAACTCCGCGAATGTGTGTGTGTTTATCCTTAGTTTCTTGTAATCATTAGAAGTAGTCAATAAAGCTTGTTTTGATTTTCACATATACGAGTTTCTTGTGCTGTGTGTCAAATTACTGCCTTAAACTTAAAAGATCAAGTTACCTCTTGCTTATAATAATATAATAATTATAATAATAATAATCATAATAAAATATTGTTACTGTTAGCCGCAGAATAATATTTTATCCAGAATTGGTAAAATACTCTAACCTCAATTTTCGCTGGACGAATGATTGATGAAGTGTTAAATATTAATTCTGAATCATTTACAGTGAATCATTTACAGTTGATTCAATTCTTATTCCCTGTAACAATTAAATTGAGCTAATAAATAGGCTAAGTCCTTACAGTCGCATCCTGTCACCGTAAACTGTCCTGTCAATCATCTTACAGCATCCTCCACTTTTCATTTAACTAATTTCCTACCGTATCAGAGAGAAATGCAGCTTGTTCATCTGCAGTTGCGGGTCTTTCATGTGGAGAACTCTCCTCATATTAATGCATAATGATGCATTTAAAAGTTAATGGCCATTCGGATATTTATAAACGTCCACATTGGTATTTGCAGATGAAAAATAACACGGATGACATTAAATAAATATTTTCTATCAGTTTGAACTGATTATTAGTCACTCAAACAATCTCTCAGCGTCGATCGCACATATTCGCCATGTTTTGTAGTTTTTAACACTTTTTACTCGTGTTTGTAGTTCTGAACTGAATCCTCGTCCAACGCGCAATGGGTTGTGGGCAATATTAGTCTTTATAGTGTGCACGGATCCGCACTTCGAAAATCTACTGGAAATAGTAGACCATCCGGGGACTTTTGGCGTACTCTTTTCAACATACTATGCTTTTGGACACACTTATTTTAATCTCACATACTATTTAGAATGTGTAGCGCTTTTTTGACTCTGTGAAAGAGACATCGTCCTGAGTTCATCAAAAAAATTATTTACCGTTAAATGTATTCTCCTCAGGGTTCCTAACTTCTATTAAAGTATAACTAAAGTAATGCTATTTTAATCAACTGCAACTAATAAATATAATAATGAATGAATTGTTATTCACCTCTATTCAATAGAATCAAAGTAAATCACTCAGAAAATTTAGTAGATCAAAATAGGATGGTGTACAAAGCACGGGTTACACTTGTGTGAACAGAAACACATTTTTTGTATTTTCTTTTATTTAATTTTTAATACTGTTACACAAGCACTGTAGAAAATAAACACTACATTTTCACAAATGCAGGTATTACACTCTTCAAATAATAGTGAAACCCATAGTCTTTATAACAATTTCAACCTTGTTGGGGCCCATAAATGAAGATCCGTTCCGTTCAAAGAGGGGGGAAAAAAAAGAATAAACAAACTGTACCTCCAGGTGACGCAAACCAATCAACCGCCAGATGATGAGGAGAGCAATGACATTCAGGAATCGGAGCGATGATAGTGAAATAGTTGCTTCGATCTAGTTAAACATTTTTCCTCACTCGTGCAGACAATCGATGACTCAATGACAACGATCAGGGAAATCCCTCGCCGCCAGCGGAACTCCGAGTGTTGCGCTTGGGTAAAGTTGGTTTTATATTGGCACATTCGGACATCCGTATTCAATAGCCTTGTTAATCACACTACATTGGACATTCACAAGTAAATATGCCATTAAAACAATACTTGCCTATTTTGATCGACTGTGAAAAATGTTGTAAGTTGACAATCGTTGGTTGTCAATATCATGTCGCTGCTTAAAATTCGCAAACATTAATTTATTGCACATTTATTGGAAAGTTTGAATTTATCAGAAGTCCGAATGTGCGAATATAAAACCAACTTTACCCAAGTGAGTGATGCTAGGTAACTCAGAGCACTGTCCGATGTCCTCACGAGTTCCTCGCGCTGTCCTCGTTCGTCGGTAAATAGATTTAGTCTCTGCGCAACACCCTGCCTTGCGCATGGACTGGGTTAGATCATGCTAACAGAGCATCTGATCAGAACGCACGAGCTGCGTTGTCCACGCAAACTCAAAATAGGGAAAAATTGTAAAAACTTTGTTTTAAAGTCCCTTTCAAATTATAAATTAGTTACTCGGCTTTCGTTTTGAAAACCACAACACACAAATCTATTTGTTTAATATACAGATCGCCAGCTCACGCTGTCACGTTCTTTTTCATACACATTCTTCCTTCTCTCCCCTAGCTCCTCCCCTTCACCTCTGCCCTGGACATCCGATTGGCCACACATAAGGTAAGAAATAAAAATAAAACAAACTAAACACACTTACACTTAATAATTGAAGTTTTTAACATATAATACCATCATAATAAATAAACCATGAATAAAGAAATGAACAACAAAAGAAATTTAAACCACATTTTCCTATTGGGTTACAGATGGATAGTATGGACATTGGGACGCAGGGTAGGTTTCCTTAAAGGTTCTCTAAGCGATCCTGAGCGGAGTAACTTCCTGTTGACGTTCAAAGTGTTGTCAAACAAAACAGAGGCTAGCTAGACCCTCCCTCCGCCTCCTCCTCCCCTCCCATCCGTGCTTCCTGAAACAGTCATGAACGCTCATTTAAAATCATTCTTGTCGGTTATTGGCTGGATCATGTTTATTATGTTTAGTGGTCCAGGCTGCACCAGTTTGTTTTTGTTGCCATTTTTGGAGCTTGTGGCGACTACAGAGACCGTGGTTTTTTACAGTGTCTTCAGGGGACAGGCAGCAGATAGTGAGGAGATGTTTGCTGTATGTGACAAAAAATGTTTTGGCCTAAAAATGCGCAACATTGCTTAGAGCAGTGGTTCTCAATCCTGTCCTGGGGACCCCTCACCACTCCTCATCTAACACACCTGATTCAACTCATCAACTAATTAGTAGAAACTGCAAGAGTTGAATTGGGTGTGTCTGACGAGGGAGACATACAAAATGTGTAGTGGTAAGGGGTCCCCAGGACAGGTTTGAGAACCAATGGCTTAGAGCAGTGGTTCTCAAACTTTTTAGCCAGCGACCCCTAAACTAACATCGACGAGAACTCGCAACCCACTACCACAGAATACACAAACAATAAACAACAAAAAGGTTGTTTTAAATCCACATCCACTTCCTATGGAAGCTTGTTTCCACCACAGAATAAAAAATAAAAAAGGTAATTGCAACTTTATATCATTTTTAACTTTATAACTCGCACTGCAAGTTTTTTATTTCACAATTATAAGAAAACAAGTCAGAATAGCAATTTTTAGATAAAAAAAAAAAAAAAAAAAAAATCGCAATTATCTTTTTCAAATATTTTCTTACGTGGCGGAAACAAACTTCCATAATATTTACTGTATTTAGGCTTACCTTTCAGTGGGATGGGTGCACTTGTTTTTCGGTGCACAGAAGCGTAATCTGTAGCCTGATGTTGGCTACGGCTACTCGCAGATCATCCTCAACATCAAGACGTGATCTGAATTTATTTTTCATGTATGTAACAGTGGAAAAAGTAGAGCCAAACGGAAGCAGTACATCCATTGATGATGATTCAGGCAGACTGTCCACAATTTCCTCAACATTTTTAACCTTGCGAATTACAAATTTATCCATTCTTGCAGTTGCAGTTTCCACTTGCAGTTGCGTGCAGTATTGATAACTAGCTATCAGTCGCCGCACGGTGATGTCATATCTTAGAGTTACAAAATATTTAAATATTTTTTTAAAAAAACCTTCTAATCAATTCTGTCTTTAGAAATCAAAAAATATTTATTTGTAATCTTAATTTTTTAGTATTGAAAAATATTTTTTGTAATCAGAAAATACAGAATTTTTTCAAACCAACTCGCGACCCCTTGAAATCATTCCACGACCCCCAGTTTGAGAACCACTGGCTTAGAGGACCTTTAAATAGGCCAACTCATTCACCTCAAATAGAGCGCCCCCTAATGCTCAGGTGAGTAATAACAGTAAATCTACTGGAGAAACCTACTGGTACACATATTAGTAACAGGAAAACTGTTACATGATAACCGTCTCAGCAAATATCACAGTTTCACGGTATACGGTATTAAACAATTATTATTTTTATCATTAGTTAAAATGACCAATAAATTAATGAAAGTGTTTGTTTTGTCTATTCAGATTTCAATAATCAAAAACAATCAAGTAAATTTAATAAACGATTATGGATTAGATTAACAACTTTTATTTAATAATTTATTAAAATTCAGAAATTCTAGTTTGACTTAGTTCTTAGTTCTTCTGGCTTTTATTATTTAATGCAAATATATTATCAAAAATTTTGATATGTTAATGAAATTAACTTTATCCTTTAAAATGTTGCACAACAGAGATTTACTAAATTAAAGCACGGACAAAAATTATATTCCTTAAATAAATTGCATTATTATTATTATTATTATTATTTTGAGAATTACATTCTACTTTACAATCATAATATATTTTTGTCAATTTCTTCGAGTTAAAAACCGGACTTTTATTTTGACGGGATGTAGTGAAGAGCTCTGAGTTTCAGTGTATTTGACAATGTTTTTTCTCAAATAAAATGATGAAATGCTCATTAAGCGATATCTCAGAGCAACCTTTGATATGTTTGTGTTCATGTCCTCAGATAACGAGATGGCAAACACTGAAAAAACAATAAGAGCGTTGCGCATACTTTATGTAGTACACAAAACAGCGCAGCTCATTCACACAGGCAGACACGCGAAACAAACAGATATATTTATACAGCAGTCTTTTTTGCGCTTTAATATTCACAGACCCCGCCTAGACCATGTCACGATTATAATATAATATACAGCTCTGCTTTCGTTTTATTCATCAGTCCATCAAAATCGCACATTTTTACCTGACATCGCTGCATTACATTTCCTTTTTCATGACTGGATTTTGGGAGCTCTCCATCACGCACACCACACTACCTAAGTTATAAACGGAACATGCATCTGCATGGATGGTGTTCTCGAATATATGTGAACATGTTCGATGTGTTTCAACCCCGCGTTTCTTTTTCCATATCGAAAGTATTCCCATACTGCAAATTGTAACTCTTTTTTCAACGAGGGAGAGAGATTAGAGATAGCAACTTCTGTCTCTGACATTGTCTCTGCTGTATGTGTGTGGGAGGAGCAGATGAATGATAAATAAGCAAATGTACACAATATGATAATTGTAGGTGTTCATACCGTCATACCGGTATATCGTTAAAACCCTAATTCTGACCAAACACTAGTTGGTAGGGGCTGTACCCGTGTACATTATGCATAGAGTTCTTTGCCATTAGTGCCCAATCTAGCGCTGTTCTCCAGTCACAGCTGTTGTCCTTTTTGACTTTCAGCAACATATCAGTGAGAGTTTGATTATGCCTTTCCAAAAGCCCATTGCTCCATGGGCTGTAAGCTGCAGTTGTTTTGATCTCAATGTTGAACTTTCAGCCATGTCCTTTATTTCTTTGTTATTGAATTCACCTCCATTGTCACTGAACAGCCTGTGCGGAGGACCATGAACACTGATCCAGCAGTGAATGAACTGCTTCACAATCTCTTTGGGGTTTTTCGTTGTGACAATACTCCCAGCGCTGAAGCGGGTAAAGTGGTCAATAGAATGCAAATACCACACGTTGTGGTCAAGCTCATGTAAGTCAATAGCCACAGTTTCGTTGTAATCTGAGGCCATAGCCATAGGCCAGCTTCCAGAAGAGATCAGGTGTGCTCCAACAGTAGCCACATTCAAATCCAGACTCAAAACACATCTTTTTATCTATGCATTTGCTGATTGAGCACTGTGCTATGTCCAAACTGTTTGCATTTTATTTTATACGTATTATCTTTTTATTCTTTTAATTCCTTTTCCTGTTTTTATTTCATTTTTAATGTATTTTATATCTTTTATGTATCATCTTGTTATTCTGACTTTTAATGCATTTTAAATATTGCTGTCTGGTTGAAAGAGTTGGGAGAATTAGGAAGAAAGCATTTGTGATTAGGTTAAAATTTGGTAAATTTGGATAAGGGGACAAACCATGGGGAAATTTGAGCTGTAGTGCATGGTTAAGATATCTCTGGATTAC
The DNA here is from genome assembly GCF_024489055.1 of Chanodichthys erythropterus. NCBI lineage: Eukaryota > Metazoa > Chordata > Actinopteri > Cypriniformes > Xenocyprididae > Chanodichthys > Chanodichthys erythropterus. Next base: position 2,880,116 of record NC_090223.1, on the reverse strand, counting down.
AGTCAGGACACTTTCCAAAGGGGAAATTTGAACTGTGTTGCATAGATAAGATATCTCCGGAAGGGGGATTAGGGCTGTGTGGCGCAGTTTGAGGCGTCTTGGCAAAAGGGGAGATTGAAACTTTGTTTATCAGTTTGAAGTGCCTTAACAGGTCGCAGTCCTGTTGTGTGAGGTTTAGATCTGTTTAGATCCACTCTGATGGACAACAACAACAACAACAACAACAACAACAACAAAACTCCCTAAGACTTCCTAGCTCATCCATCCAGATAACAAAATTCTCTGTTTTTACTGTTATTTCTATTCCTTATGTTCTATTTTTATTATTCTTCATGTAAAGCACTTTGAATTACCATTGTGTATGAAATGTGCTATACAAATAAAATTGCCTTGTCTTGCCATAGGTAGACCGACTATTGGCTTGTGTTTTGGCTTACTGTACCTGGTACACGTCTCACAGTTCTTTACAATGTTTTGGAGAATTGTGCCGCTTTCTTTGTCTTGAGTGCCTGAGCAGGTGAGTAACATCTGCAACCTGTCAACTGAGGCGTGTCCAAACTGTCTGTGTAGTTTCCAAAGGATTTTTTCTTTTTCTTTTGTGGTCATGTTCTCTCTAACAATGAGAATCTCCTCTTCACTTTGAGTCTCCTTATTGTCCTGATTGTTCTCGTCTCTCAGGTTCACACAATAATGTCCAGAAGATGTCAGTTCAAGTTTAACAGGCTGTTGGAACATTGTTGCTTTATCATGTGCAATGTCCAACACGGCACTTGCCCTTTTCAGTGAAGCCTTGCTTAAAAGCATTGGTATGTTTGCTGGAACAACCTCAGTTTCTATTTTGCATCTGATCTGACCTATCTTTACAGGTATGCCATCATTTTCTTTGCCATCACCAAACCTGAATGGTCTTGCACTAATTTCACCAACTATTTTGTGTAGCTCACTTTGTGGCAGCCCACTAGTGTAATCATCCAGCCATTTTTCTCCACACACTGTTCTTGTGCAGGCTGTGTCAATCACTGCTGACTCCAAAGCCTCCACCATGAAGATATCTGTGTCAGACTGAGTCTCATTAGAAAACGATGTTGCACTCATCATAGTCACCTTTTTGCTTTTCATCTTTTGTACTTTAACAAGTTCCCTTTTGTTTGGACAGTCCTTTGCCCAGCGAAATGTGCTCTAACAAACTGCACATCTCGTTCTTCTGCCATGTTTATCAAGGGGGTTCGTGCCTTGCGTCACCGCATGGCTCTATTGAATGTTTGATTTACTTTCTCTTTTGCCTGTATATCTCGTATAATAGGTGCACTCATTGTCATTACTCATCTGCTGCGCACTGCTGCCCTCACGTGGTGATGTGATGTCTCCGAAAATTCTTTTCAAAGCTGACTTCATATCAGCGAAGGAGACACTGGGACAGGCTATGAGTGCTAACTGTTTGTCTTTTATGTTGAGTTCGGCCGTATCCAGCAGTTTGAAGGCTAACACGGCATCTGGGAGCTCCATTTTGAACTTGCGTAGCCTGTTCTACCTGCGTTCAAGCTCGACAATGTAGTCCACCATGGACACTAACTTTTATTGCCATCAGGTTCGCCCACCCGTTACACAGTGGCCAGCAGACATCGCGCGAACTTCCAGAATACTCCAAACATCGCGTTACTCACAAAACCTTGTAGGTACAAGGGAAAACATAACTTAACAAATACCACCTCTGAGCTCTTAAATGGATGGATTAGAAATGGATGTAATGGATCAGTGTGTCTCACAATGTCACAGATCCCTTGTTCCCCTGGACTCTAATTCCCATGATCCTCCTGTTTCGTCACCTGCACTCACTTCCCTCGTCAGCTCCTCATCATCACTCATCACCTGCACCTGGACTCTATTATCATCACTCCTTTTATATGGCACTCACTCCCTTCACTCCTTGTCCGTTCTCTGTTTTGTTAAGGTGTCTGTCTGTTGTTCCTTGCCGTTGTTTGAAGTAAAGTGTCTATTATTGTGGAAATCCGTATCTCTCTACCAGCCACCCGTAACAGAAGAACGGACCTTTAAACCGACCGGATTTCTACAAAGAAAAAAAAAAAAAGGATGGATGCTTTCCACTGCTCCCTGGCTCCAACTTCTCCTGTACCTCCCACCACGATGACTGCTGGCGATCGTCTCATCGGGCTGCTGCAGGTTGGTCGTTCACTGGAGAGGTATGTGGAGGAGTTCGTTGAGCTTGCTTATCTGACTAACTGGCCCGATGCTTGTTTAATCGCCCTGTTTTTGGACGGACTGGATGACGACACTATCCGTTTAGATTAACCCGATTATCGTTTCTCCTTAAGCGAAACTATCAATTTAATTTTGTGTCTAAATAATTCCAAATTCCTGGTAGAAGGGATTCAGGAAGAGTGTTTGTCTACAGTCCGTCCAGAAACATGGTTGGCCAGGCCGGTTAGTCAGCCTCCGGATTCCTCCGCATACCCCTCCAGTGAACCCCTTGCCTGTCCCACGCTGGACCCATACGCCTCCTCTGGGTCCAGGAAGCGGAGGAGGAGGAAAAGAGCTACCCCAGTCTGTCACAAGCCTGCCACTCCAGCCCTCTCCGAGGAGGCTCCAGCCTCTGACGAGCCACCAAGTGATGCGGTGTGGCTCATTGACTTTTCCACAGAGCCAGTATCTCCAGTCTCAGCCGCCGAGCCAGTATCTCCAGTCTCAGCCGCCGAGCCAGTATCTCCAGTCTCAGCCGCCGAGCCAGTATCTCCAGTCTCAGCCGCCGAGCCAGTATCTCCAGTCTCAGCCACCGAGCTCTCTGCTTCGGCCGCCGCCACTGAGCCCTCAGCTCCAGCCGCCGCCGAGCCTGCGGCCTTCTGGAGCCCCGGCTGTGCTTCAGTTGGCGGAGCCATGGGTTCCGCCATCTCCCGCCGGTCCTTCAGCACCGCCTGGGCTCAACGGCATGAAGGCTTCGGCCCCTGACCCGCCATGGCTGCCTTCGGCCCCTGACCCGCCATGGCTGCCTTCGGCTCCTGACCCGCCATGGTTCTTAGACCCGCCCTGGAGACCTCCACTCCAGTCTGCTCCTCCCCCTGCACCGGCATGAGGGCGCGCCCCCCCTCCCTGTTGTTCCATCTATGGCGCGAGGACGCGCCTACCGGGAGGGGGGGGGTAGTAATGTCACAGATCCCTTGTTCCCCTGGACTCTAATTCCCATGATCCTCCTGTTTCGTCACCTGCACTCACTTCCCACATCAGCTCCTCATCACTCATCACCTGCACCTGGACTCTATTATCATCACTCCCTTCACTCCTTGTCCGTTCTCTGTTTTGTTAAGGTGTCTGTCTGTTGTTCCTTGCCGTTGTTTGAAGTAAAGTGTCTATTATTGTGGAAATCCGTATCTGCCTCATCTCTCTACCAGCCACCCGTAACCATGATGTGATATGTGCTTAAATGGATAGTTCATTCATGTCATCCCAAACCTGTATGACTTTCTTCTGTGAAACAAAAGAAGATACTTTGAAAAATGTTTGGGTCCAAACAACATTAGACACCATTACATGGAAGAAAATAAAAAACTTTACTGCTCCATAGAAAGAAAGTCAGTCATATCAGTAACACTGAGTTCATATAAAAGCGTTCATTCTCACAACACAACCTGAAGATCTGCACACTGATCACTGTGTTGAGATTCTCTCATAAATGTGCATCAGAGAGATCTCACACAAAGAAGATATTTTGTGAAGAAACACTTCAATTTTGTTTTCAAATTTCCACATTAAAATCAATCACATCACTTCTTAAAATTTGGATCAAATTCAATAAAAGTCTTGTGGGTTCATTTTTGGCTGAATTATCCTTTAAGAACGACACAATACTGATCTAAACTAAAATCATAATTACAATGAAAGTAAATATTTCACTCACCAGAGACAATAACTTTGAATAACTTGAATGAGGCTTTTCCATTCCTGATGATCTTTAGTTTGTATTCTCCAGTGTGGTCAGTTCTGATTGTCCTGATGGTGAGATTTCCAGTCTGAGGATCCAGATCCACTGTGTCTTTAAGTCTATAATCCCAGTACTCAGACTCTTCTTCACACTTCTCTTCTGTGTTTTTAGCTAAGAGACGGTTGTGATCTCCAAACATCCAGAATATCTTTTGGTCTCCTGCCTGTATTTCAGGATTGGCATGTAGAGTCACATTATCCCCCTCCATCACTGACTCTTGCATCATTTCATCTGTCAAAGAAACAGAGAAATACAGAAGAGAAATCAGAAGCAGAAAACCAACAGCAGCAGAAATAAACAGAAGAAACATTGTCATATCACACCTGACATACTGGATCACAAACACATCATTTACTCTATTTTAAGATGAAAAGAGCTCAACTTGTCATTGTAGAAATCTGAATGCAAGTATAAATCTCTACAGCTCATGTGTGTTTGACTGATGAAACTGTGTTGAACTCCAGTCTGTGTTTCTAAGAGTAAAAATCCACTCAAATGACATGAAATATGAGTGTGTTGAATTGTGTTTGTGTGAAGAAGCGCTTCTGAATGTTTGATTTGTGATCAGATAATGACTGTACTGCAGTTCAATAATGATCAGAAATAATGAGGAGGATTGTGACTGATAAAGTTGATCAAACAATCCTGCAGACAGAAGCAACACAGTCTGTGTGAAGAACAGTTTCAGAACAGACAACAGCATCTGAAAGAAGACTGTCTGAAGCTGCTTCATTGAGGAAAAGGTTTAATGTGAAATACCCTTCAAATGTTCAAATGATGCAGGCCTGAATATAGCTCGGGTACGTTGTAGCCTTAAACCAAATGGCTGCTTCACCACACAGGCCAAACAAAAAATATGGTACCTTTACTCAATGTGAATGTAACCTCACACGCACAGGACCAAAGGCGTCAGCAACAGAAGACAGGACGAGAGGATTCACGACGAAGAGAAGACGATTGAAGAGAAGATTCCCATGGTTGACGATCTTCAACGAAGTCCACCACACAATAACGCTATCTGCTCCGTCAGGGACTTTGATCATCGTCGTCTCACGTTTCCACACAGGCTTAGCTAATCGAGGTCGTTGGCCGCTAGCTTGTTAGCCAAGTCCATGCAAAACATTAATCACTAAATCAGCGGCTAACTTAAACTTATTTCTGTCTTACTGTTATGAGTTCACCACTCACAAACTATCACCATTAAAATCTTGTATAAGCATCCTTGTTGAACACTTTTCTTATCTGGTGCATTACCCCAACAGCAACCATACAGTATATCTTTTTTTTCCATGAACCACCCGCTTTCGTCCCTCTCTCACTTGTACTGTGACCTCAACTGTAATTGGCTCATACACAAAACTTTCAGAAATAAAATAAATTCACAAAACATTTGTGTAACTCTTTCTTCCTATTCTTACAGGCATATTTAAAGCATTTTCACATATATTATTAACCAACAAATATTTAACATTTTAAATGTTGTATACAGTAAACCATGAACATTACTCAATAGACATTTCTCTCATTGAGCAAAATCATAACTTCTTTGCTGGTCAATGAATCTTAACTTTTTTTTAACCTTAAATTCTATTTATTAAATTATGAAATTATTTATTCAAACTTGTATATCTTATAATAAAGAATATATTTTAACAGGGTTACATAAGGTAAATGCTTAACACAATTGGCGTCACTGTGATTGTGCATTGTTATTTTGGAGTGACGGTCGTGTGAGAAACGGGTAGATCAGATAGAGTTTGAAAGCTGGGTCTGTCACAAGGTCTGTCATATACACTGCTGCTGTTTCACTGAAAGACTTTGTGTTACTCACCAAAGACGATAATCCTGAAGAGTCTGAATGTTGAATAATCTCTGGTGATGATCTCTATATTATATAATCCAGAGTGTTCAGGTCTGGTTTGTTCAATGATGAGAGATCCAGTCTGAGGGTCCAGCTTCATTTGGTCTCTGAATTCATCAGACGATTGAGGGATCTCACGGTTCTCTCCAGTCATTTTAGCTATGAGTTTCTCTCCAAACTTCCACTGTATTTCATCATCTCTCTGTATTTTAGTATCATAGTTCAGAGTGACAGGATCTCCCTTCAGCACTGATTTATTCACTTGACGTCCAGCAGCTGCACAGAAACAGAAAGATCAGAAATCAGAAACACACTGCAAAAAATGCTGTTCTTACTTAGAGTTTTTGTCTTGTTTCTAGTCAAAATATCTTAATGTTCTTAAATAAAGAAGCATTTTCTTGACAAGTAAAAATTATTTTCTTGTTTTCAGGAAAAATAAGTCAAAATTAAGTAAGTTTTTCCTTAAAACAAGCAAAATAATCTGCCAATGGGGTAAGCAAAATAATATTATTTCAAACCAAGAATAAGCTATATAATCTTGTTTTCAGTTTGGACTAAGATTATTTTGCTTACCCCATTGGCAGATTATTTTGCTTGTTTTAAGGAAAAACTTACTTAATTTTGATTTATTTTTCCTGAAAACAAGAAAATAATTTGTACTTGTCAAGAAAATGCTTCTTGATTTAAGAACTTTAAGATATTTTGACTAGAAACAAGACAAAAATTCTAAGTAAGAACAGCATTTTTTTGCAGTGCAGAAAACTAACAACATCAGACAACAAAACATTACTGATCAACTGTTCAACATCTCAAATGTTTCATTCACTCAGTTTATAAGCTGAGAGTGAGGAGCGGGGTGGCAGAGGGATGCAGAAAACTGTCAAATTAACTACAGGCGACTCGGGTCTCTTCTATGTATATATTCCTCCTTTCGAGCTGATTAGAAAGACCGTTTGAATGGGTTTCTCCCAAACTTTGTTTAAAACATAATTTGTCGCTTGAATTCTTCATTCTCTTGAGATTCAGACATGTGAGAGGCAGACAATTAACTGTATATACTAGTTTAATTAGTGACAATTAGCCTACATTTTAAAACCTTTATGGCAACAATGGCAACATTTTAATTAAAATAATATTTATTTGAATTGAGCATTTGTATTTTAATTTGTATTGAGCATTTGTATTTTAAAACCTTTATTTTAATATGGAAACATGACACCTCATCCTACAATGTTTCTATGATTAAATCTCTGACTCCTCCCCATCAGCCAATCACTGTGTGTTTACTCCATAGCAACGAGGTCAGCCCCGCCCTTACTCTTAGCTTAAGACTTCAGTCTATTCCTAATGCCGAGTTCAGACTGCACGATTTTAGCCCCGATTTTGGCTGTCCGACAGGTTTTGAGAAATCGCCGACAAATGCCCGAAATCACAGGCGAATCGGTGCTCGTGCACGCAAGTGACAATCACGCAGTGTTCATGAGCAAAGACGTGATCTGAGAGAATCACCGACGAGTCGCCGACGCCCGTGAGATATTTGGCATGCTAAATATCTGGACCTGTCGCCGATTCATAATCCTGCTGTATGAAAAGTGTTCTGACTGAAGACTAGATCGCGTTTCCTTGTCACGTCTCACGCGTGTTTGCGTGCCAGACAGAGTTGTCGGCGATTCTTCCTATTGTAAAGTCATGCAGTGTGAAACCTTCTGTCGCCGATCCATCATGCAGTTTGAACACATCAGTGACTGAATGCTGGCCAAGATAGTCATGCAGTGTGAAAAGAACAGTGACCCGACTACTTTGAAAATCGTGCAGTCTGAACTCGGCATTAGTAAAAGGAACTCTGGAATAGCCTTCCTGATAATGTTAGGGGCTCAGACTCGCTCACCCAGTTCAAATCTAGATTAAAGGCGCATCTCTTTAGCCAAGCATTCACATAATGCATCACATACCAGATCAACTACACATGACTATCTTTGCTTAAAGTTATGAACAGCAGCTACGCTAATTATTCTCCTTTTGCTTTTCTGTTTTACCTCGGGACACCGGCCCTGAGGTGACTAGAGAGTACATCAGCTTCAGTTTGGATCCAGCCTCTTAAGAAGACCTCAGATGACCAACACCTGTGAAGAGACGGCGCCAGCTCCTGCGAGGACTTCAGAAGACGCAATCATCTGGATCAACATTCACATTGCACAATCTCTATATCCTAATTTATTGTTAATGTAATTCATTTTCCAGGAGCTCTTTGCTTCTACCTTCAGTTAAACTGCTAACAGTGATTGTAATTAATTACCTAAAGTATATTATTTGCTAACTACATTCTTTAAATTGTAATGTTGACATCCATTTTCTGTAAAGCTGCTTTGAAATGATATGTATCGTGAAAAGCGCTATACAAATAAATTTGAATTGAATTGAATTGAATTAAAAGTTTGTCTCAGCGGCTTTGTGAATAGGTTTTAAGAGAAAACTCTTAGCTAAGAACTTTTACTGCTATTTAGGAGAACTCTAAGTGATAAGATAAAATGTTTTGTGAATACGGCCCAACTTTTACTAAGGAATAGAAAGTCTTCAGATAAGAGAAAGGGCGGGGTTGACCTCGTAGATATGGATGATGTCATCACGCCTACTAACTATGATTGGCTGATGGGGAGGAGCCTCTGTCAGTGATTTAATCATAGAAATATTGTAGAACTAGGTATCATGTTCCAAGGGGTTAATAAAAGGCAAATTAATCCTTAAAGGCAAAGTACTGTAAGGAAAATATCCATATTAAAATGTTATAATCTAAAATAACTAGCTTCCAACAAACGATAGTACACATACTGCACAAGTCGACTTGCACCAAATGAGCAACTCCAGACTCAATGTATGAAGCAGGATGTAGGAGTATCATAAGCTTAGATGCCTCTCCTGGTTCAAACAAATAGGGCTGGGCAAAAAACCCTTTAAAATTCCTTGTTTTAGTCTTCTAATTCATGACCGGTGTTTTGTTTTGATTTACACAACAGTTCTGTCTGGTTCTTGAATCTGATTGGCTGACAGCCGTGCAATATTCTAGTGATAGACTCCTACCCAAGCGGCAACCTCCCCCAGTTTCTTTTGAAGCCAATACGGAAGTGACTTAAACTGCGATTCATCGACTGCCTGCTAGGGACAGGCTCCAAAAGAGAGCAGAATCTCATTGACCATCATGTTAAATTAGCCAAGTTTATAGCAGAAAAAACATGTTTACAGTCTGGTTCACATTGTGTTTTGGTCTATACAGCGAATTTTGCCCTTCATGACAACTCTGAGGGTGGTGAATTTTTTTTATAACTCATCCGTTTAAATTATATTAAGCCTTAAAGTTCTGCATAATTAAGGGCGTGGTCACTTGAGTGACAGGTGGATGCCGCTGCTGTCTGTGAGCCGTCATGTTACCTCATCCGCTAATTTTAGCCACCGAATTTGGAATCTCAGCTGTATTTGTGCTTTTTTTGGATTATTTTATACAATATATGGCTTGCTGCATACTAGAGACAGAAGTCCATCTGTGTAGATGTGCTCGCATGTGGGAGATAAACAACACACGTTGAACATTTGAGAGATATACAGATTCTGGTACCATATAGGTACGTTTTACATTATAAACAATGCTCAGATTGTATCCTTTCTTGAAGAACGATGATGGAGAGAAAATCATTCAGAAGACATGTAATGCAAACAATGGATAATATATAAATATTTCATGGATTTAATGCTTTCATGGACAAAAAGTACAGTTTTTTTGTTTTGTTTTGCAATGGACATTTTACCCAAGTGTCACAGATTGGATTCATCTCTCTAATGATATTGTTATCTTTATTAATATTTTAGTATCTAAGATAGATAGCAAGGTGGGCGTGGTTTCAGCAACAAGTCGCATGGGCTCCAACTATGTCCCGCCTCTTTGCCCATTTTCAGTTATCCGGGAGTGACGTGAGGTGACGCGCAGCTAAGATGGCCGCGGCCTCATTTTCGCATCAAAACTGCTGTTCAGAACTCTATGGGTGACGTCACGAACACTACGTCCATATTTTTTTACAGTCTATGCTCCTACCTTCTCACCGTTTGTATCACTCCGCTTGAAGTGACCGCCATGGCGGCCGATCAAATCCACTGTCATTTTTGCGAATACTACTTGTTGTACCAGAACTGTAGTTTTAATATTTTTTAGTCGAGAATGTATTTGTTTGGACCTGAAATATCTGACTTGTATTTAATAATAGTGCCTATTTTACAATTTGTTTTGACGTTTTTGGAGATGCGAGCTCCAGGGTGTCTACGGCCGTTCAGGTGTCGTGTAAGCACTGAGAACTGCTTCATCTCGGGCAGTGCTTCGGGGATTTACTGCTGGCTCTTACAGTGGTTAAACACGAGACATAATTAAATTTCAGTACATAAAACTGGCAATCTTTGGTCTTATTAATCTAGTATTTGTTCCAGAGCAAGTCGAATTGTGCTATGTTTAATTTGATAGTAATTAACTTACATCCTTTATACAGCATATCATATTGGCTAACGTTACAACTAGACGGAGATATCAGACAAAGACTAATATAATATTATGGACATTGGCTTGAAGAATGAATGTTATGCAATATATTAGACACCGGAGGCAATCTCAATCTCTCTCTCTCTCTAATACTGTACAAAATTCAACGAGTTTCAATGGAGGGTCTCAATGTTCTTTCGTTACTAGTTCTAAAGTGACGTTTTAGAGTTAGTAACGGAGGCTTGGACCAGCTGTTAACTTGACATATGAATCCATGGCGGAAGGAAGTAGTGCTTCACAAAAGAGGGTTTTAAAGACACTCCGTTGTTGTTTTTATTTGTTTACACACTCGTGCCGTTGAACTGTTACGCTTGTAGTTGTGCGATGTGGCAGTTTAATGCACAGGTAGTTCCAGTCAGTTTAATTACAGTTCGAAATCAGTCCATTACTATAAACATTGGTAACCATAGTAACACAGTTATGCTTGCAAACAGAGTGAGAGACATATATGAAAACTTTTATTGAGGTAGGCTAGACGGAGGATTTTTGCATATTCACCATACAAATGAAACGATATGGCAATTTTAAGAAATGGGCCCAGACTTGGAGAAGACGCTGAATGACAAATCCGCTGGACGCGAATACAGTGCTGCAAGTTTGATGTGTCTCAGAGCAGGTATAAACCGTCACATTACAAAATACCACATCATAAGTGACTTCAAGTCAAGCAGTGCCGTCTTTAAAATAGTTTTAAAGCGCTACAGGAAAAATGGAAAAGACACCAGCATTCATCATCTGCGAATTACTGAGTCTGACTTAGAGAAATGCACCTGCACGCTCCCCTTTCACTCCCACAGGACTTGTAAGAAAAGTTTGGTTTGACATACAGCTGTGTTTTGAACAGAGAGGAAGAGAAGGAAACCAAAACCTATCAAAATAGTCTTTCGTTCTCCGGCAAGACAAGAATGGGAAAGAGTACCTGACCCTGGCGCATAACCCAGAGACAAAAAACCACAAGGATCCCACTGCATCGGATAGGGAAAATTTACAAGGATTCATTTTTGCGAGCCCTGGCGACCCACATGGACAGCTTTAAAAAATATCTGTCAAAGTGTCCAGAAATTGCCGGAGCATTCTATTTGCATCTGAGACGCATCCCTCTATGCAAACTCGAGAGCACCGAAGTGTGGTTCTCCAGGAAGCCGATGGGGCTCAACTACCTTTGTGAAGAGGTTAGTAATAGATATTTCGTTTTTTCCTCCTGAATTTAAACTGTGTTTATATTATTTTCCAAATCTAAATTGTATACTTTAAATTCTTGTTGTTCAGGTGGAAGGTATCTCACAAATGTACAGATCATGTCAGTGACAGGCCACCAATGCGAGGCGAGGTTGTGCTCATATTGGGCCCCATCTTTGTCAGAGAGGAGGGCATGGAGTGACATACTGACATCTAGAACCTCAACAAGCAAAGCGAAACATAATTTCACCTTCAAGCCTAAACCTGAAATAACCCTACCCTTTTCCATGTCTAATTTCACGATAAATGGAAATGTGGAGTTTAACATCAATTAGTATAATGATGAGTAAAACAATCCCCAATTGAAATTTCCAACTGTTTGATTTTTTTGTTTTCATTTAATTTAATGCATTTCAATAAATGTAATGATTTAGTGTATGACATGATTATTTCAAATAATGATTGACTTGTCACTGTCAGTGTTGCCTGTCATTCATAAATAATTTTAATAAATTCACATCAATGCATACAGCCGTCTGCCTGAAGCTAGTTTTTTTTATAACATTTTAATATGGATATTTTTTCTTACAAAAACCCATCACTTTACTTCAGAAGCCCTTTATTAACCCCCTGGTGTCATGATCATGAGTTGGAGTGCCCTGTTTAGCCACCAGAGGGCACTCCAAAATGGACTATTATTGAGACCATTTTCACGTTTCTGTGAGCTTCCGTTCGTAAATAATCAGCTGTTTTGTCGCGAATGTGGACGAAACAGGAAATACGCTCTCAAACGGACAATCTCCAAACCATCGATCAAAGCGTGCTAACGTTTTAGGACAGGTTGATGGTATATAAATCATGCCCGAACTTTAGCGTTTATCAATCAAGCCAAACCGTCCATTCAGAAACCGAGAAATTTGACACTTTAAGGTAAGGAGGCTGATCTCAGGAGATCTCGAGCTGGCTTGACTGAAGTTTCCGTGAGGATTTATAGTTTATGGACAGTTTTGATTTCGGTAATTACATCTTGAAAGGCAAAAGCATTGATGGCATCTATAAAAGAGATATCTGAAATAGAAACGAAAGTGATAATAGAGTGGAATGCAGTGGAGGACGCACGAGAGGAGATCTGTGCGTTTAATTGGTATGTGTATACTATAACTTTGATCGTGAATATGAAAGTGCCTTTTACGGTCGCATCGTGGTGCTCCCGTGTTCCCAATGTGAACGTTAGCTCCAGTCCATTACAATTTAGAGCGGTTAAGGCCCGGGTATACTTCATTTCCCGCGTTCCATTCAGTCTCGCGCGAGCCTTTCAGAGAAACTCCTTTGCCCATGAGCGCGGAAAGACCATGGGAAAGACGCGTACGGCGCATTATGTGCACCGCCCGTTGTCACTGAGCCGCCCGCTCTCCCTGATACGGCCACGGAGCACCCTTGGTCGGCCCTGCCTTAGACTACATTACCCATAATTCACCTCCTGGACTCATTATCCTCGTTTCATTGCACCCGGCTGTTTTGTGTTTCCTCATTAGTGTCTGTCGTGTGGTTTGTTATAATTTGTTACGTGCACTTTTGTTCTCTGTTTTTCTGGTTTTTGTGGACTGTGCTGTGGAGTTTGACCCTTGCCTGTTTTGTGATATACGCCTGTGGTTTACCAAATAAATGCTGCGCTTGGATCCTAACTTCTTGTTTCTGTGTGCAACTGTGAGACCTGGAGCCTTATGGATTATATTTATGATGGAAGGATGCATTTATTTTGGGCTTCAAAACATGCCCCACATTCAATACCATTATAAAGCTTTGGAGAGCCAGGAGAAAATAGTAATTTACACCCTGGGCAGTCATGGCCTAATGGATAGAGAGTTGGACTTGTAACCCAAAGGTCATGGGTTCGAGTCTCAGGTCCGGCAGGGATTGTCGGTGAGGGGAGTGAATGTCCAGCGCTCTCTTCACCCTCAATAACATGACTGAGGTGAGACCCTTGCAAGGCACCGTACCCCCAACTGCTCCCCTAAATTTAGGACTGACATGTCTGATAATGCTATTTCATGTATTCTGACTTATTTACACTGTTAAAGAGTTGGATTCTCATTCTAAACATGGTCAAAGTTACAAAACATGAGTTGGACGTATGACGGAGTATTTCTGTGGCAAAAACACTCTTCCAAATCCTCATAAACTTTTTTTTTTCAAGTATGTGCCTTTGTAACATCAGAAAGGTTGGAATTCCTTGTACAGGCACTTCTCCCGGAAGGGTGCATGTGCACAGGTCGACCAGAGCGAGATAAGGGCACGCCCATCAACACGTTTTCAGGTTAACGGAAGTCGTCGGCAGCGCTGCACAGGTCATAGGACTTCAGGAAATCAACATTGTCACCAAAGAAGTGTGTTTTTGGTTGTGAGGGAAAGACAACCTTGCTTCCCAAAGAACCCAGCGTTAAGTGGAGCTGAGAGTTTTGTGCTCATGCAGTACATTGATGCGCTCTCGACATTCATTATTAAAATAACCATAAAAACTGATTGTTACAATAACTTTTTTTTATTGGTTAAAATGAATGGAGAATATCTCATGTTTTTCCGTGGCTGCTCGAGTCCTCAGGATCGGCACTTATGGTTTCATAAACAAGGCCCAGTTCCACACTGGATTTACAGATCATTTGAAACTGAAAGATGGAGCAGTCACGGTGATAATGATCAGGGTCGAAACAGCAGGTGGAGAGTAAAACTGCTTCAAATGTCTGTTTTTGTTGGCAATATATGCGCCTAATTGTAATATAATTTAAACAATACGAATGTAGTGAATTCATAAATTCATTATTCATTTTTTAATACGCTATATTCATTATAGTGATTCAAAAGTTATCCAGGGATAATGCACTGGTGTATCTTGTAGACGATCTCTACACAAAATATATGAAGGATGTACTACTACTCTATAGGTACTCAAGGTACCCCCCCATTTAAGATGTTTTGTGAATACGACCCCTGATCTGTAGTTGATTCTCTGAGACGTCAAAGCAATTTGTTGACACAAGTGATCTAATTATCATTACAAATTGAATGTACAAGCTTTCTACATAAAGTGGACAGCCATTTTCAGCTCTCTCCAGAGAAGTGTTGGCTCTGAAGTTGGCACAGGTTTACATGTGTCTATACGGTGAACTGGTCATTAGTTTAGGAGACTATGCACAACAATATCAGTCCATATGAGGAAAACTGAGGCAGTCCACAGAAAGCAGATACTGATCTGTTTGTCCTAAAAGGCACACGACACAATACTGATCTAGAAATAAAATCATAATTACAATGAAAGTAAATATTTCAACTCACCAGAAAGAGTAACATTAAATTTCTTGAAAGAGGCTTTTCCATTTCTGATGATCTTTAGTTTGTATTTTCCAGTGTGGATAGTTTCGATTCTCTTGATGGTGAGATTTCCAGTCTGAGGATTCAGAACCACTTTGTTTTTAAATCTATCATCACTGAACTCAGACTCTTCTCCTGTGTTTTTAGCTACGAGACTGTTGTCATATCCAAACATCCAGAATATCTCATCTCCTGTCTGTATTTCAGTATTGGCACGTAGAGTCACATCCGCCCCCTCCATCGCTGACACTGAATTATTTTTATCAGCACAAAGAAACAGAGAAATACAGGAGAGAAATCAGAAGCAGAAAACCAACAGCAGCAGAAATAAACAGAAGAAACATTGTCATATCACACCTGACATACTGGATCACAAACACATCATTTACTCTATTTTAAGATGAAAAGAGCTCAACTTGTCATTGTAGAAATCTGAATGTAAGTATAAATCTCTACACCTCATGTGTGTTTGACTGATGAAACTGTGTTGAACTCCAGTCTGTGTTTCTAAGAGTAAAAATCCACTCAAATGACATGAAATATGAGTGTGTTGAATTGTGTTTGTGTGAAGAAGCGCTTCTGAATGTTTGATTTGTGATCAGATAATGACTGGACTGCAGTTCAATAATGATCAGAAATAATGAGGAGGATTGTGACTGATAAAGTTGATAAAGTTGACAGTCTGTGTGAAGAACAGTTTCAGATGGAAGCTGCTCCCAAATGGCTAGTTCAGGCCTGCATAGACTTCAATATAAACTAAATCAGTCCAAAATATGTTCTGCAATAAATATTTTCAGTTTCTAGACTACTTTAAGTCGTAAAGTGAGCTTTAAATATTAAAACTTAGTGTATGGCTTCAGCAGGCAGGTAGGCAATGTGATGAATGCACTGATTCATGATGCCTCTGCCCTCAACAGAACATCCCACATGGAAAGAACCTATATGTGGATATATGCGCATATATGAAACCTATATGCAGTGTATATGTACATATATGCTGCATATATGCACATATATGATAATATATATGCTGCATATATGTGCATATATACTGCATATATGCTATATATATGCTGCATATATGCGTATATATACTGCATATATGTGTATATATGCCACATATAGGCAAAATTGAGGTGCATATATGTGCATATACAGGAAATATAGGTCTCCTGTATTGCTTCTTCATATCCATATATATGCCCTATACATACAAGATATGTCTTCTATATAGCTAATGGCAGGATCTGGTCATTTTGTAGCTCATATCTCATTTTTGACTGTCATACATGATGCCTAGCTCATATTTTCTATTATCAAGGCAAAAACTAAGAATTAACGAAAAAAAATATGCAAGAACTTATGTATGTGCGAATGTAGCAGTTATGTATTTAGACAATTATTTTGTGATTCCACTTGCCATGACCATATTTGGGGTTTCCTGCCGCCATGCTGACTTGGGGTGTTGACGCACTTTGCTGCTTCCCAGTCTGCATGAGACATCACAGCGGTAGGTCGCACAACCCACATGGAAAAAACCTATATAAACATATATGTTTCAATATAGGTTTTGATATAGGTTTTACATATATGTGACATATATAAAATTGGCCGTTTTCCTATATTATATGTACATATATGTACATATACGCACACATATATGTACACATATATATATATACACATATATGTACATATATGTACACATAATATAGGAAAACGGCCAATTTTATATATGTCACATATATTAAAAACCTATATCAAACCTATATTGAAACATATATGTTTATATAGGTTTTTTCCATGTGGGATTTCTCCCAATGTTAGTCTGTGGTGAAATATGGACACTGTGTCCTAACTGAGATCCATTGGGGCAGAAATTAGTCTGCTCTACTTGTTTATGGTTACTTTACATGAACCTAGACTAAATCATAGGGGTGACCCTGAATAGTCGATGATTCGATGCTTCGATAGGAGGAGCCTGATTTGACTACCAATCTCACCGTCAAATCTTCACAGAGGTCTTATGAGAAGAGATATGCTCAGTATCTGATTTTACATAAATGTAGCCTATGGTTCTCTCCCAATAGGTTAATATACAGCCTATTATTTTAATGCTGTAAATAAAACATGTGAAAAGAAAGAAGCTTTTATTAAATATTTCTAATGTTTGTGAATAAATCCAACCACCCCTTTGACAGATGTATATTTCACCAAAGTCCCTTTAAGGTCATCTTTGAAACACCTCTTGGGCATCCAAGTGCAGCTCCTATCTCTTTGAACGGGGAAACATCAAATTCTCCAAAACTGTTCACCAACCTTACCATTAAATTTCATATTTGAAATCACCAATGAATTCTGACAACAACTGTCTCATAAATTTTGTTTCTAAATGCTCGAATGATGACAAAAAATGTCTGTGGTTACGTTTCCCTGGTTCCCTGAATAAGGGAACGAGACGCTGCGTAGTACACTTTGGGAACGCCTCTGCATGATACGTCTTGAAGCACTCGTGCAATCGAACCAATAGTGTGACGGGACATTAGAGCAGGTGACGTCATGGACCAGGAAACTATAAAGCACTATACTGAGAACTCCAGCTTCTGATATGGATGAAGCAGATGCTCACAGGGGTGCAGGGAGTATGGCTAAGCTATGCAGTGTCTCGTTCCCTTATTCATATAAACGTAACCCGAGATGTTCCCTTTCATGGGAACATCGATGCTGCGTAGTACGCTTTGGGAACGCAATCCCAACTAGGCCATAAGACCAAACACCTGATTCCTTCCATTCCTTCAGGATGAAAGTACTAAGGACCCTGGAGTGGAGCCCAAATAAACCTAAAAACGTATGCTGAGATGACCACCCAGCAGCATCACAAATGTCATTAGGGACTTTAAGCAACAGCTGTTGATGGAACGGCAACGACGACCGGAAGTAAACTGTCAACTGCTGTAGCTAAAGAAAGCAGAAATCACTAAGCAACAACAAAGAGGACAGCGTGGATCATTTAATCATTTGACATAGTAAACAATACATTACATGTAAATAAAAGCAAGAGAATGGTTGCTTTTGGCATTAAATGACATACAGATACAACTAAAATACCACTTAACCATAGAACATAACATTTACTTATCTAGTCTGTCACGTATTATCGACTACGGCAAATCGGCTACTCTCCTGTAGTAGACGGTTATAGTAGAATGTCAAGAAGTAGCAGTAAAATAGCCAGAATGCCATTGCCGTTGTATCAGCAGCTGCTGCTTAAAGTCCCTATTAAGGGGAATCCCCGACATCAAAGCCTTTGAGGCAGCCATACCCCTGGTAGAATGAGCCCGGACGGCCAAAGGTGAAGGCTGCCCGGATGACTCATAGTCAAGAGATATGGCCTCGACCACCCACTTGCTCATTCTCTGCTTAGACACTGGGCCTCCTTTCTTAGGAGACCTGTAGCACACAAACAATTGTTAAGTCTTTCGCCACAGGTCAGCTCTGTGGATGTAAGTGTCTAAAGCCCTCAATGGGCAAAGCAGATTTAGTTTCTCTTGATCCGGGTTTGTAAAAGATGGAGGACAGAAGGCCTGCAGTACGATCCGCCCTAGGACATTGGTGGGGACCTTGGGTATATACCCAGGTCTATGATGCAGGAAAGCCTTGATCATTCCAGGCGCAAATTCCAAACATGAAGGAGCAACAGAAAGTGCTTGTAAATCTCCAATTCTTTGAGAGATGAATACAATAGCCAAGTCCCAGGACTGAGTTCTTGTATGCACAGCAGGCCTTAGCCTCTGGGTACCATGAAGAAAACGTATAACTAAGGGGTTTTTTTCCCCACAGAAAGTGGGAAAAAAACCTCGGTTGGGAGACCGGATTCTATGAGCTCGGCCCCCTCAGAGGCCAAGCCCACAGTTTCCATAACTCCGGGCGGGGGTAAGTTATCATGCCGCCTGCTTGAGACAGACGGTCCTAGCTGACTGGAACCTCCACAGGGGAGCCTTCTAAGAGAGACACTAGGTCTGTGAACCACACTTGGGTTGGCCAGAACGGGACTACCAATACGAGACGGACCCTGTCCCGCCGAACCCTCTCCAGAACTCCCAGGAGCAGAACAATCAGGGAAAATGCGTACAGACGCAGCCGAGGCCTTGTCTGTACCATGGCATCTAACCCCAGAGGGGCTGGATGAGTTAGAGAGTACCACAGCAGGCAATGAAAAAGTCTCTTTCAAGGCAAATAAGTCGACTTTTGTGCGACTGAAATTTTCCATATGAACTCCACCACCTTGGGGTGGAGTCTCCATTCCCCGGGCCTCGGCCAGTGTCTCAACAGGATGTCTGCTCCCACATTTTGATGCCCTGGGATATGAGCTGCTCTCAGGGAGAGGAGCTTCCCTGGGACCATAGGAGACTACCGACATGTTGTCTCTACGAACTAACATGTGGTGGCCCCTCAGGTCTGGGAGAGAGTATTTGAGTGCTCGAAATACCTCCATCATTTCCAGCCGATTTATGTGCCAGGAACGATGATGGTCCTCCCAAAGACCCTGAGTCGAGAGACCACTCATGATCACCCCCCCAGCCTGTGAGAGACGCATCCGTCGTTAGCATTACGCGACGACAAAGAGCCCCCAACACAGGACCCTGGGACAGGAACCAGGGTTTTTTCCACATGGCTAAGGCACGAAGGCATCGCCGCGTGACCTTGATCATGCGGAAAAGATTTCCCCTAGGAGAAACCCCTTGGTCCTGAGCCACCACTGTAAGGGTCTAAAATGCAGAAGGCCAAAAGGTATCACGTTGGATGCAGCTGTCATCAGACCGAACAGTCTCTGAAACTGTTTTACAGTGTGTGACTGGCCTAAATTCACCCCATTCACGGCCGAGAGAATGGAATTCACCAGAGCAGGAGACAGACGTGCCTGCATCGTGATGGAATCCCAATTAAGTCTCAACCCTAACCTTCTCATGTGATACAGAACAACATTTCGATGCTGGACTGCCATGTGCTCAAATTGAGCTAAATTCAACCAATCGTTGATATAATTCAACACGCGAATGCCCTGGAGTCTCAGAGGAGCCAGAGCTGCATATCCACGCATTTTGTGAAGGTGTGGGGTGAAAGCTAGGCAGAAAGGAAGAACCCGGTAATGATAAGCTTCACCCCTAAAGCAAATCTGAGGAACCTCCTGTGCTGCGGATGGATGGATACATGAAAGTACCCTCCAACCCTCTTTGGAACAAAGTACAGACTGTAAAACCCTGACAGCTTGCTGGGAGGAGAAACCCTATATATAGCTCCTTTTTGCAAGAGCGTCAGCACTATGTGTTCCAATTCCAGAGACTGCAAGGGGTCCATCTACAATAGGGAAGACCCTATTGTGAGCAGTACCCATTGAGAAATACTTGGAAGAAGTTTCCATTCTACCAGAAATTCTACTAAGGCAGCCAGTCTCTCGAGTTTTTTTTATTTATTTATTTTTTTTTTTTTTTTGAGCATTTGACTCGGCACCCTGAAGCTGTGAACAGGCAGGGAGCAACTGTATCAAATGTCAACCAGCCCTCCTCAGAGGGTCAGTGGAGACCGCTGCGCTCTGAAACACATGAGGTGGCAGGGTTGGCAGAATGGCCCCCTGAGGGCACCGAGTATGGTAAAGAATCCTCTTCAGAAGGGGCTACCCTCAAATGTCCCATGCCACTGGCATCAGGACCTCTTCAAAGCCTTCTTGGTGATAATAACAGTTCGTAGATCTGTCTTACACAACAAAGCCTGTCCCGGTCCCCAAGCTTTCTGCGGGGGAGCATGGGTGGCGACACTTATTAGCCAATAATAATAGCCAAGTCCCAGGACTGAGTTCTTGTATGCACAGCAGGCCTTAGCCTCTGGGTACCATGAAGAAAACGTATAACTAAGGGGTTTTTTTTCCCACAGAAAGTGGGAAAAAAACCTCGGTTGGGAGACCGGATTCTATGAGCTCGGCCCCCTCAGAGGCCAAGCCCACAGTTTCCATAACTCCGGGCGGGGGTAAGTTATCATGCCGCCTGCTTGAGACAGACGGTCCTAGCTGACTGGAACCTCCACAGGGGAGCCTTCTAAGAGAGACACTAGGTCTGTGAACCACACTTGGGTTGGCCAGAACGGGACTACCAATACGAGACGGACCCTGTCCCGCCGAACCCTCTCCAGAACTCCCAGGAGCAGAACAATCAGGGAAAATGCGTACAGACGCAGCCGAGGCCTTGTCTGTACCATGGCATCTAACCCCAGAGGGGCTGGATGAGTTAGAGAGTACCACAGCAGGCAATGAAAAAGTCTCTTTCAAGGCAAATAAGTCGACTTTTGTGCGACTGAAATTTTCCATATGAACTCCACCACCTTGGGGTGGAGTCTCCATTCCCCGGGCCTCGGCCAGTGTCTCAACAGGATGTCTGCTCCCACATTTTGATGCCCTGGGATATGAGCTGCTCTCAGGGAGAGGAGCTTCCCTGGGACCATAGGAGACTACCGACATGTTGTCTCTACGAACTAACATGTGGTGGCCCCTCAGGTCTGGGAGAGAGTATTTGAGTGCTCGAAATACCTCCATCATTTCCAGCCGATTTATGTGCCAGGAACGATGATGGTCACGATGATGGACACTTATTTATTTATTTATTTATTTTTGGATGAACGGTCAGACCAGTACACTGAAATGGCGAACCGACAGGGAACAACTGAACTGACCCTCCTCTTCTTGGAGAATCACTGGAAACCGCTGTGCCCTGAAGCACACGAGGTGGCAGTGTTGGCAGAACGCACTCTTTTCTTTTAAATTCCTCGATATTTAATGTATTCAATATTTCATTTAATCCTCAAATTAAATGCAGCCAGAAACAAAGAGTCAAAAATGACATTCTGAATATATTAGAATACAAAAAGAATTATAGCTCGTAATAGTTTGCAAGGAATTATAGGGAAAGAGAGAAAGGGGAACTCCCGTCTGCCCAGTTCCCTCCAAATATATATATAAACACATTATATATAATATGGGCACGTAATCTATGTGCAGCCTCGGAAAACGCAAGATCCGAGCCGTATGTTCTTTATTGCAAACTTAATCTACGCGCTGCCTCGGCAAACGCAAGATCCGAACCATATATTCTTTATTGCAGACTTAATCCACGTGCTGACTCGGCAAACGCGAGATCCGAGCCTTGCGTTAGACTTTTATTCCCTCGAGAATAAAGCCAACAAAGCCAACTTCCGCTAGTGCATATATTTCTCTTTACACTTCAGGACATTTTTATGAATTGTTAAATATTTTCTTATTTCTTGGGCTTCACTTTCTGACTTTCTCTGTGTCTTGGGATTTTTCCATTGTGCAGCTTATGTACCCACCTAGACAAAACAAGAAGTAGCAGTCCTTGGACACACTGACACTCTCACACACAACCAGAAGTTGAAGACACACACACATTTACGCACATACATTTTCTTATTTGTTATTATTTTTCTTGAAATGCCATACATGGTAAGTTTGATTCTTAAGTTGTATGATTGGATGCTCAAGCCATCCTGGAGATTGTTGTTTAAACTATGTCTATAAATATGACCCTTCTTCCTGAATAAATCTGAGAATGCTTTGTACCACACTTGATCTGTGTCTGCTTGGTCATTCTCCCGAGGCCTCGCGCTGCTGCTGCCACACATCACAGGGGTTGAGGCGCCTGTTTCTTAACTGATCACTGGAATTACAAATATTCTACCTATTATTGAGATTTTGATCTAACATGAATGAACTCTGTCAGCTGTGAAATGACGTGCATGCTTCACTCCCAGCAAACAACACATAAATCGCATGCATCCCTACTCGCTTTGTAGTGTAGCACTGGGAAGAACGCGACTCAAACTGCTGTTCACTTTCTTCATATATATATATATATATATATATATATATATATATATATATCTTCAATATTTGTAAATTGACAAATTCAGAAAGATATTTGGAATTAAATAATCAGACAAGTATTACGGTCTCAATATTTCAAATAAACAAAATATTCATGGCTTTCAAACACAATGATTTGTCTTTGATGTTAAAATAATAAACGTGTGATTTTGGAACACGTGAGTGAGGTGGCGAGTCCTAAAATCGGTAACACAATATCCACCTCCTCAGAGCTGGACATGTGAAATACTGGTGCCTCGACCCGGGGGAAGAAACTGCAGAGCGTGCTTCCACTTGGGAAACGGCACTGAACCTGGAAGGTAAGGGCAGAGAAAGGGCAGCGCCCATCTCTAATCCCTCTGCCATATTCATCTGCGAACCCCATGATCTGAGCCACCGCTCTGCCTCAGCAGATGCGGGACCCGACTATGAAGCACGCGAGCCGCGGCGCCCTCCTCAAAGAGTGCCCGGCTGGACTGGAGAGGTTTTATATTACAATGCTCGCAAACAACCCCCTCGAGGGCCACCTACTATTCTTTAACAATGTCTGGGATAAGAAAATCTAAAATGTAGAATCGGATGCACTTTGAAATGGTAAAAGATGATCCAAAAATGCAAGTTGTGCCAACAGCTCATGTCCTACCGCTCAACAACGGAAAACACTGCGGCACGCTTCTGCCGACCAACACTAACCAGCTGACTAGCGTGAAAAAGTCCCATTGACTTTCAATGCCGGAATGTTCAGAAATTTGAATTTCAACTGTCAATTTCTCAAACACGCACACACTCAGGCCCTTAGTACCCTTTCTCTCACTCACATCTCTCACTATTGATCACAGTGTCAGAGAGACAAGGGGGCGGGCTCATTTCACTCAGACAACCAATCAGTTGCTGTGTCCCAATTCGCCTAATTATACTACGTCCTAAAAGTATGTACTGTTTTTGTAAAGTAGTAGCAGAAGAGTATGAAGCTTTGGGACATACTACCTCATCATAACTGTGTCTTTAACGGATGTTCTGTCGCTTGGTTACGCAGCCTGTAACTGTTTAATCTGCCCTGTCAATCATCTTGTCACAGTTAAAATCCTCCACATTCAATTAAATTTATTTTCCTACCGTTTTAGAGAGAAATGTAGTCGCACGTTGATCTGCCAGTCATGGGTCTTTCATGCGGAGAACTCTCCTCATGTTTACATAATGATGCATTTAAAAGTTACTGACCAAACGCATCATTATAAAAGTTCACAATGCTGTTGCAGATGAAATATAATGTGGATAACATTTAATAAATATCTCTTCGTCAGGTTATACTGATTATTAATCACTCAAGCCCCTTTATCTTAACTGCTCTGCTTAACCGTCGGTCTCGCACATCCATCATGTTTGTAATTTTTTGACACTTTTTTTAGTATTTGTAGTTCTAATCGAATCCTCGTCCACAGCGCAATGTGTTATGGGATAATTACCCCCCAAAATCTGCCATAATATACTCTGTCAAGTTGTTTTAAACTCTGAATTTCTTTCTTCTGTTGAAAAAGTTATTTTGAAGAATGTAACCAGACAGTAGACAATAGAGACCAGCAACTGTTTGGTTAACCCACAATCTCCAAAATATTTTATTTTGTGTTCTGCACAAGAAAGAAATTAATACAGTTTTGAAACAACATTACAGTGAGTAAATAATGACAAAAAGTTACATTTTTGGGTGAACTATCCCTTTAAGGACAAGCGACCACATGGTTTTGCTCTGTCACTTTAAAGACCTGCGCGTATATCTATACAGCCACGCATCCAATTTTCTCTTAATTGTTTACTTTCCCTTTAGACATAACCAACTGTGTTTATGTAAACTTTGTGCGTATTTGACAGTATTAGAGCAATCAGACTCTAAAGATAACTCAGTAGCTAATCAGTGTTTTGACAGGCTTTTAGTGCACTGTTTGACAGGCTTTTAGTGCCTGTGCTCTTCGGGTGAACGTGCTCTGAAAAACGCATGTCAGAACAGCGACCAGAACCCTTCCTAGAGCTGGCTGTCCGACCAAACTTTTACTTTGTCATGTCTATTCATACAATAAAATATGTATACACTCGCCATAACCATTCATATTTTCGTTCGTATAATATTAACAAAATTTATAAATACTCAAAATTCAAATGTAAATTCCTCCATCGGAGAGCTGTTAAAAAACTCTTTCAATGGCTCTGGTCCACCGTAGTTCTGACTGGTGACGCGGTGCACAATGACAGTTGGGTAATTTTACCTCTGTACTTCTTGTGAAGTGATGTATCGGTGTTCCCTTATTCCCTATGCCATTCACTCCCTTCGGAATGGAATCTCTCTTAAAGGAACACTCCACTTTTTTTTGAAAATAGGCTCATTTTCCAACTCCCCTAGAGTTAAACAGTTGAGTTTTACCGTTTTCGAATCCATTCAGCCGATCTCCGGGTCTGGCGGTACCACGTTTAGCATAGCTTAGCATAGTTCATTGAATCTGATTAGACCGTTAGCATCGCGCTTAAAAGTGACCAAAGAGTTTAGATATTTTTCCTATTTAAAACTTGACTCTTCTGTAGTTAAATCGTGCACTAAGACCGACGGAAAATAAAAAGTTGTGATTTTCTAGGCTGATATGGCTAGGAACTATACTCTCATTCTGGCGTAATAATCAAGGAACTTTGCTGCCGTTCCATGGCTGCAGCAGTGCAATGATATTACGCAGCGCCCGTGAGCCCCTGCTTGCACAGGGAACGTGCCTTGCAACCATGGAGACGTTTGTGAGAGACGCTGCGTAATATCATTGCACTGCTGCAGCCATGATACGGCAGCAAAGTTCCTTGATTATTACGCCGGAATGAGAGTATAGTTCCTAGACATATTGGTGTAGAAAATCGCAACTTTTCATTTTCTGTCGGTCTTAGTACACGATTTAACTACAGAAGAGTCAAGTTTTAAATAGGAAAAATATCAAAACTCTTTGGTCACTTTTAAGCGCGATGCTAACGGTCTAATCAGATTCAATGAACTATGCTAAGCTATGCTAAAAGTGGTACCTCCAGACCCGGAGATCGGCTGAATGGATTCGAAAACGGTAAAACTCAACTGTTTAACTCTAGGGGAGTTGGAAAATGAGCCTATTTTCAAAAAAAGTGGAATGTTCCTTTAAGATGGCGAAATACCCTGTGAAGTCCACTTGCAGTCGAATGGAACGCACCTTTAGTTTGTATTGGTTTGTAGCATTGATCAGCAATGTCATCGAGCGATTTTTGCAGGTTGTGCAAAAACACATGAAGGTGAGTGATATTTACACCCAGTCGAGTGATTTGTTTGAAATACTAAAGTCATTTAGCATTGTTGAGAGGTTAAAAGAAATTGGATTGACGGTCGTGCTTGCCGTTGCTTCTCTATCATCATTGTGTTATACCCGTTAATAGTGAGCAAGGTGGATAGACCAGTCTGTGATTGGTTCTCGCAAAAGTGTAACAGATGCCGTAGAAATGAATGTAGGGGTTTCCAGACGGGCAAAATCAAATCGCTGGCAGATCAGGCTGGGTTTACCCATTCTAGCAAAATGCATCTGCAGTATATTGGCCTTTCTGCAGTTATTTATATTTATTTTTAAGATTTATTGATCCAAAATGTTTTCATTAATTTTCTTCTGTATGTTTGTGTGGTGTTGTGGTTGTGAATGTTTATCCACATTGTACATGACCCAGGGAAGGGTCAGCTGACCCGTACTGAACTGTGAAAGTTTTCACAGATCAGAAAAGTGATGTACATGACCCAGGGATGGGTCAGCTTACCAAAACTGACCTGTGAAAATTTTCACAGATCAAAATAGTGATATTTGTGACCATATATATATATCATATTATACAAAAAACGGGGGGCAGAGCAAAGAGAAACACGGCCACGAGATAAAATGCTATTGTGAAAGTTTTCACAAATCGAGCTCGACCTAAAACAATGTTATTTTATTCCAGCAGTCTGCGTGTTTATTGGTAGATGTTAAACATGAAGAATGCCTTTCTTTCACATTCCTTACAGGCGGACTTACCAAGGGGTTTATGGACAAGAGCTTTACTGTGAAAAAATTCACAGATCAAGCTGGTGAAGATGACAGTGGTTTCATTCCTCTAAATGTCCAACATTTGGAGCTATAGCCATTATAAAATTAAGAGTCGCTACGAAAAAAAACCTGATTGCGGCCCAAAGGACAGCGTCACCTTAATTCACAAATCATGGAGAACGATATTCGGTATTATTTGCATGTATATGACAGCGCAATGCATATTTATAGCCAAAAGAAATCTGAATATCAAACCGCAAACTATCTTTACTGCGGTCTAAAACCGCTCCCAAACGTAAGATTGTTGTCTATAATAACACTGTAAGTACCCCTTAGTTCCAAAATACTTACAGTATAAATAATTTGTTGTTACCCCTTTATTCCTTTACATATTACATATTGTTCCTCTATACTTACACATACTTACTGTATAAGTACACTATAATTATCGAAAGTTACGCTGTAAATTCGTTGTAATTACGCAGTACTTTCCGGGCTGTAATCTAAAGCATTACCAATCCCATTAAAGATAGGACAATGGCCACTTTATTTGGACCAGCTTGCTCCTCAGAATCACAGCCTGTAAGTGTGATTAATTATTGATGTATATATTTTCTATTGGGTGTTCAAAATACGTAGTTTTGTGTTTTATATTGTGTATGTCTCCAGCTAACCATCTTAATCACATTATTACGGTCTTACTAAAATACTTCTGCTGTTCAGCTGTGGCCCATATTACCTAAAACTGTGTCCATTAATGCAGGATGGAGCAAGATTTGTGATGGAGTTTGGGGTTGAATAACTAGTTCTTCCAATGTTTCATCATCGGACTCGTGCTCAGATTAATATGGTAAAATCAGCCCCATCGTTACTGTCTTACAGTGTGTACAATCACTGAGCTTTAGGAAGAGCTGAAGTTCAACTGTGGAAATAATGGGCGTTTCACTTCCATCAGGCACTTTAAGTGGTGGACCAATTACAACAGACTGGGCCATATGACCAATCAGAGCAGAGGCTTTTGGAAAGGAGGAGTTTAGAGAGACTGAATCATTGAACAATGTGGTGAAGTGCAATGTAATTTATGAGGAATTAAAGTGTTTTTTGACCTTTGATGAATGTAAACTTGTTATACGAGACCTTCAAAACAGAATTACGGAAACTTTAAAATGGCATAATATGGGTACTTTAACATTTTTTTTTTCAAATTAAGAGTCATTTAACTTCCTTAATTTTAAAGGAGTTACATATTCATTTTGAGGAATACTGAATCTGTTTTTGTACAAGTGAGGAAAGTAAATGCATCTATAACAGGGAAATTCCCATTATTTTAACAGCATTAACTAGCGTTAGCGTTACTTATTTTAATAAGTAACTCGGATAAAGTAATCAAATTATGTAACTCGTGTTACTTGTAATGTATTGCCCACAACACTATTAATGGGTTATACAAATGTATCTGTTTGTCCTTACTTTGAAATACAACAAAGAAACAAACAAACAAAATTATGCAGGTGGGTCTGTAGTAGGACTATGGCTGGTGAGATTCTGAAGCTCTAAATATCCTGTTTATGCTGCTATTACCTTTATCAGGTAGTTTACGTCCACAACAGCGTAACAGTCGATTTGGTAGGCAGTCACATTTTCCAGTTATGCAACAGTCATAAATGCCCATGAAGACAACTGCCAAAACACTGAAGCCAACGATCACGCAATAACCTATAAACTGAAAGAAAGAAAGAAAGAAAGAAAGAAAGAAAGAAAGAAAGAAAGAAAGATAGACAATATAATAGAAGAACAGTCCATGTAATCTTGATATGTTGGGGCTGTTTGTATTTTAATTAACTCATGTTATTTTCCTTTTCATTCCTAGCATTGTGAGGTACAGACAAAGCTAATGTAATATGTATTATTATATTAGACTAAAAGGACAATATATTGTATTATATGATATTTACCTGAGACTCATGAAAATACTCAAGTGTGCGATGCATTTTTCCATGATCTTCTGACGAGGTATTACACAACATGTTTTCTTTTGGATAGGGATGACACCATGACATGTTCATCTTCTTATTAATAACATAACATCCATCCCAGTCTGTCTTGCCACAAGTAAAGTAGTCTCCATCATGAAACAAGAGGAAGATCCACATTACAGGTGGAATCAGACATGATATGAGACTTTTAGGCCAGTTCTTCTGAGTATCATCATTCTCTCCATCAGGGCAATGAAACCATCCATGTCTAAAAGGCTTTAAATAGAGGAACATTAAACAAAAAGTAAAAAGAGCAGGTCCAATGAACATGAACGCAGTTAGCAGTCTATTCTGAAGTACTTTGCATGGGCATGAGAAGTGTGGATCCAACAAGGCCTCCAATCCGATTAACAAAAGGCTCAATGGTACAGATTTGAAAAGAGATGATGTTGTCAGGAATCCATGTAGTTTCTTTAAAAGATCTTGAAGCAGCGGCATGATGCTCCTGTCTCTTGTAGTCTGACGTCTGGTTCACAAGACTTTAATATGGTATAACAGATTCCCTTTAATGAAGAAGATCATTCATATCAGCAAAATGAATAAACAGATCATCCAATTTTGCATTTTTGAACATACAAACATTTTGCAGACATGTTAACCTAAATGGTGTAAAGTCGTATACCTGTATATAGTAAGTAGTATATATTTTATGAAATGTACACTTTCACCTCTCTCATGATAACTTCTTAGTGGATTACATCAGAGAGCACAAGAAAAACATTAAAACAATTCCAAGACAAGACTATAGCGTAGCTGTATTATGAAGACAGACTCTGAGCTTTTGATTTTCCCTGAATGACATCATGAAACCATGAATAACACACATCAATTGTGCATCATTGTACAGGCCTACCTGTGACTAGTTTCAAGTCGCCTCGAAGTATGAATCTACTGTAGATGCAAACATGGAGGTGAAAGTCTGCTGCACACGCTTATACTAACACATTCTTTATTATCCCTTTGGAAAACTGGACACAGAACATGCTGGATATCCTTTCCTCAGAATATCTATTCACTACACTCCTCCTTATGTAACCCCTTTTTGACGCTATGGGCCAATTTTAACTTGAAGGGTTAGTTCACCCAAAAATGAAAATTCTGTATTCTTGTCGCTTTATAATATTAAGGCAGAACCACTGTGGTCACATGAACTGATTTAAACACGTTTTTAGTAGCTTTATCTACAGTGGCTTTGCTCTTAATAGAGGCCTCACTGAGCCATCGGATTTCATCAAAAATATCTTAATTTGTGTTCTGAAGATGAACGAAGGATTTACGGGTGTGGAACGACATGAGGGTGAGTAGTTAATGACAGAATTTTCATTTTTGGGTGAACTAACCCTTTAACATGCCCACATAGCAGACATACTTGGCGATGTATGACAGTGACGACACAGCATCAATGACAGCAAACAACATGAGGGCCGATTGTTGGTGAGAGGTGTGTGGCCCAGATCATGTGGTCCAAATCAGCCTTGTGACCACACATTTTACTTTTATATTTTTATATCATTTTTGCAAACCTAATGAGAATAATTGAAATGCATAACTGAATAAAAGAATAATTAAGTGTGATTTAAGGCGGTGTGGTTTAAGGCAGATGATTTAACTTTCGATGATCTCAAAGATATTTAAAATCTTAAAATTTCTGTAATTTAACCATTAAATGACATGCAATATTTATTATACTTATTTACTTTATCATTAAACGATCTTTAATTACTTATCATTCTTTAATTACTTTAATTACATATCATTTTATGACTTCTATTACTTCTATTGAATTAATTAATTATTAATCATGTTAGCATTAAGTATTTGATGTGATTCATAGCCTGTAATGTAATTGTGCAATGGTTAGTTTAAACAAATGTGAACTTTAACCATCCTCACGCTAATGTTCATGGACTACCTCAGAGAAAAAAAACGTATGAAATCGTTTCAAAGTTGAGCAAATAGGTGTGCTACATAAATAAAGACAAAACGACATAAAAACAAAAATAACCGCCTTCCTGCAACTATAATTTGAATTCACTTCGATGTAAGCAACTTTCAAAGCCTGCTGCACAGAGTTCTGTATGTTTACCGCAGTTCCTTTTCCCTTTGGAGAATAGCAAACCACTGCTCCTCCTTACTTTACACAGCATTTGGCAGCAGACAGATTGCTTCATGTTCTTTTGCGTAAATGTATGTTTTTTTTTATTGTGAAAAACATTTATTAACTTCACTGTCCAAATTCAGTTCACACATCAAAGCTGTCCTGCTGATTCTACTACAAAACTTTTGTCTTTTTACATAATCATAACAAAATCACAAAATCATTTTCATAAAATCATAACAATTATGCAAAAACACATTTGCTATAGTATAACCAGCAGGAGAGCACTGATGTGTGAACTGAATTTGGTGACAGTACAGTGTGTTACAGTAACATTATTGACTAAACTTTTTGGGTTTTGCACTTTGCAGAAAAAAATAATATTCATGATGCAGCAATAGTTTTTTTTAATTATTCTACAAATATGTGTATTTTATGTCACTGTCTAAGAGCAGTACAAGTGGCTCAGTGGGAAACACTGTCTCCTCCAAACAAGAAGGTCTCTGGTTTGAGTCCCAGCTGAGCCAGAAAGTCTTTCTTTCAGATCTGGTTTTCCTCATAGTCCAAAGATGTGTGAATTACAGATTTTAAGTTGTCTAAAGGTGTGACCGTGTGTTTTACTGCCTATGGATGGAGCTGTGGCTGTTTTTTTTAACCTTGGACGGAGGTTCCATGAACATCTATATCGGGCGTTCAGAAGATAAAAAAAAAAAAAAAAAAACTTTAATTCTGGCTCCTCAGTGGATGTATTTTCAATGTGTGCCAAGACATCAAAAAGAAATCTTCTGGATATAACTTTGCTTTATGTTTGAATAAATCCATCAGTTAGCCATTGTTTAAATGTTTAGCCTATATTTCATATTCATAAAAACATATCTATTTGATATAAAAAAAAAAAAAAAAAAACTGCCTTATGTGAAATTTAAATGTTTGTACACCTCAGTTTTTTAAGTGTTGATTATTAAATCAATATTATTAATCAGTTGATCATAACCTTTATTTTCATTTTCCATTTAGTTTTTTGGCTAAAATAAAATGTTAATATTAATTTCAATATAATTTAATAATATTAATTTCAATATAAATTCAGTGCATCACTAAAATGCATGAAATAATTAAAATGTATTAGCCTATTAGCCTAATACAATGATAGTGTTATATTAATATAACTATACAAATTAAGTCATGTTCGGTTTTGGTTTGGCGCTGCTAGCAATATTGGGCCCTATGAAAGAATATGAGGTTGGGGCCCCTACCGCACCCATTCCGCACCAAACAATAATGACCTATTACTTTTGCTATTGCTTTTGACCTCTAGCTATCAGTATTTAGTCAGAGACCTACCATGGCTGTAGCTGTCACGAACTTGGCCTCTGTGGTTCCCTCCGATCGCCACCAGAGGGCTCCCTCACCTGAGTACTAACCTGTCCTGGACTACATTTCACATACCCCCATATCTGGGCTGATTACCCACACACCTGATCCCAATAACCCGGACTATTTAAGCCTACGCACACACTCACCCTTTGCAAACTCTTGTTTTGCCCTGGCTAACATTACAGAGCGTTTTTCCTGTTTATTGTGATTCTGTGTATGACCTTGGACTGCCTTATACCTCTGTGTTTTGCCTGCTGCCTGCCTTGTGATTTAATTTTCCTGGATTACTCTGCCTTGTCTGCCGCCTGCCCTGACCTTTTGCCTGTCCTTGTTTCTGATAACGTTTTGCCTTTGATATTGCTATTGCTGGTTTTTGACCCCTGCCTGTACGACTACGATTGTTTAATAAAGCTGCACATGGATCCCTCCGAGTCTGCCGCCTCATTACAGTAGCACTAGCAGATGATTTATTATACAAATGTAAATGTAATAGAAAAATACAGTACATTAATCAGTAACACTTTAGAATAATGGTCCGTCATTAATAAGTAATTATGCAGGAAGTAATGCAGGACTAATGAGTAGATCTACATTAACACTTCAGCTACTTCTATTAACTACTATAGAAACAAGCTTAACTAGTCAGTAAGTAATATCAAATTTAGAAGATAGTTCCTTATTAGCTAATCAATAATTACCTAATAAGATTACCATCATTAATAACTATTAACTAATGGACAAATTGTAAAGAACATTATCGTGTGTCTGAGATGTAATCAGTCATAATTTTTACTATGAATATAGTCATAAAATGCATCATTAATTACTCAAATGTTATCTAGTCATTATGCAAGAACTACTAGTGATCTGGACCAATATTTTAAAGTGAAAAAGATGTTTTTCACTGGTTCTGATCACTAGTAGTTCTTGCATAATGACAAGGTAACATTTGAGTAATTAATGATGCATTTTATGACAGTTGCTCACATCTCAGACACTTTAATGTTGTGCTTAGTAATTAATTAGTAATTATTTATAATTTGTCATAGTTACCTATTAGTTCTTAATGATGCCAATCTCATTCTCTAATTATTGATTAGCTAA
Organism: Chanodichthys erythropterus; assembly: GCF_024489055.1. Classification (NCBI taxonomy): domain Eukaryota; kingdom Metazoa; phylum Chordata; class Actinopteri; order Cypriniformes; family Xenocyprididae; genus Chanodichthys; species Chanodichthys erythropterus. The sequence continues at coordinate 2,846,522 of NC_090223.1, read as the reverse complement.
TAAGGAACTATCTTCTAAATGTGATATTACTTACTGACTAGTTAAGCTTGTTTCTATATTAGTTAATAGAAGTAGCTGAAGTGTTAATGTAGTATTACTCATTAGTCCTGCATTGCTTCCTGCATAGTTACTTATTAATGACGGACCATTATTCTAAAGTGTTATTAATCAAATATTCATATTCATACATTCTATAACAAAACCTTTTGTTTAGACAAAAAAATCAAGAAGGTCTATATTTTAAAGCTCTTTCTAACTTGTACTTGGCCTTAAAATAACAGTTCTTGTAATTGTTAACTATAGCATTTGTTACAATAATGATATAATTACAGGTAAGACCATTTTTTCTTTCTTTCTTTTTATAGCATTTGTTATGAAAACTAGCAACACAGTTTAGAAACTATAGATACAACATGCCACAGCTGTAATATAAATCTTTAGTGAAACATCTATTATAAATTCTACAACTAATCAAAATTTGCCACAATAAATACAATAGATTGTGATAAATTCTGGTCTTCATGAGTTTAAAAAGCTTGCAGGATGATGTTTTCCCCTCTTTTCATCAGTCATTTTAGTGGCTGTTTTAGATCTTGTTTGAATTTCTCCGTAGTGTTTTACTATCCTCAATAGAATCCAAACGGGTCGCACATTTTATCATCAGCGTCACATAGGAACGGGTCATGCAAATATTAACACTTTTGGAGCGCGCTGGTGAACGGGCCTACAGTGATTCGCGCACCACTCATGCAATATTAAACAATTGAGCTTCAGTCACAGTCATATTGTGCAGACAATTGATCAGTTCAGTTTGTACAGCTTATAAAAGCTCCGAACATGTGATGTATACAATTGATTAATTAATAGTCTGATTCTACGTTTTGGTGTGTGGGTGCTCAGAGTACTGGCAACATGTGACAAATGCCGGTACTGTGTACCAGTGCGTACCGGTGGCCCACTTCGAGCACTAACTGTCACTACTAATAAAACCGATCTCTGGGGGGCCCAAAAGTGCATGGGCCCTTAGAATCGTCCTAACTTTCCCCCCTCAGACCTGAGTTTCAGTAGCCAATAACTAAATCAGCATAATATCATCTCAAAAATATTGCAAGAATTAGATGCTTTGTCTCCAGTCAAGACTTGAGAGAAACTTGTTCATGCTTTCATCACCAGCAGGGTGGATTATTGTAATGGGCTCCTCACTGGTCTTCCCAAAAAGACCATAAGACAGCTGCAGCTCGTACAGAACGCTGCTGCCAGGATTCTGAGCAGAACCCGAAAACATGAACACATCACACCAGTCCTCAGGTCCTTGCACTGGCTTCCAGTTGCATTTAGAATTGATTTTAAAGTACTGTTACTTGTTTATAAATCACTCAATGGCCTAGGACCTCAATACATTGCAGATATGCTCATAGAATATAAACCTAACAGATCACTCAGATCATCAGGATCAAGTCATTTAGAAATACCAAGGGTTCACTCAAAGCAAGGAGAGTCTTCTTTTAACTGTTATGCCAGCCGCAGCTGGAACCAGCTTCCAGAAGAGATCAGGTGTGCTCCAACAGTAGCCACATTCAAATCCAGACTCAAAACACATCTTTTTATCTATGCATTTGCTGATTGAGCACTGCGCTATGTCCAAACTGATTGCATTTTATTTTATACGTATTATCTCTTTATTCTTTTAATCACTTTTCCTGTTTTTATTTCATTTTTAATGTATTTTATATCTTTTATGTATCATCTTGTTATTTCTGACTTTTAATGCATTTTAAAATTTGCTGTCTGGTTTAAAGAGCTGGGAGAATTAGGAAGCATTTGTGATTAGGTTAAAATTTGGATAAGGGGACAAACCATGGGGAAATTTAAGCTGTAGTGCATGGTTAAGATATCTCTGGATTACAGTTAGGACACTTTCCAAAGGGGAAATTTGAACTGTGTTGCATAGATAAGATATCTCCGGAAGGGGGATTAGGGCTGTGTGGCACAGTTTGAGGTGTCTTGGCAAAAGGGGAGATTGAAACTTTGGGTAACGCTTTAGATTACAGCCCGGAAAGTACTGCGTAATTACAACGAATTTACAGCGTAACTATCTGTAATTATTTTGTACCTATAAAGAACCTATATGTAGATATAGGGTAACAATACATAAAGTTTGGTTAATAAAAAGGTAACAACCAATAAAAATTAAAAATAATTATACTGTAATTATTTTTTAAATAAGGGTTAACTATTTTAATGTTATTGTAATGACGGGTCGGCAGAGTGTGGATCCATTTGCAGATTTTTATTAAAGATCAACAAAGCAAACAGGGCAAAGACAGAGGCATAAACGGGGACAGGCAATGGTCGTGGCAGGCAGCAGACAGACAGAGTCAAGGGACAGGCAGAGTTCAGGGCAGGCGGCAAAACAAACAAAGTCCAGGAAGCAGGCAGAGATCAGGGCAGGTGGCAATGGGTCACAAGAGATAAACAGTCCAAACGATAACAGATAGCAGTCCACGGGGAAAAACGCTCAGTAATGATCACCTCGGCAAAGCAAGACTTCACGGCACATGTGTGTGTGTGTTAAATAGTGTGAGTGTGATGTGTCGCAGGTGTGTGCGCAATCAGTCCCAGGAATGAGGGCCCACGGGAGTTGTAGTCCGAATGGTAACTGTTCAATATTCCGGAGATGGCTCCCTCCGGTGGTCCGGAGGAGGGACCGAGGGAGCCACATTCGTGACAGTTATGTGGTATATGTTAAACAACATTGGAAATTACGAATAGTTATACTGTACGTATTTTATAACTAAGGGCTAAATATTGTAATATAACGTGGTATGTATGACCTAATATGCTAACAACATGGAAAATTACACATAATTATACAGTAACAATTTTATAACTAACAGCTAGCTATTCTAATATTATTACCTAATATGCTAAACATGGACAAATCACAAATAATTATACTGTAACTATTTTATAACTAAAGGATATTCTAATATTACATGTTATGTATGACCTTGGGGGCTATGACTAATATTCACAGAATATTATCGAAGTATTGATCTGATGAAAACACAACTGAATTGAGCTGAATAATTACCCTCTTGAGTTGCTTTATAGCTGATAAGCTTTTTTAATAATTTATTCTTCTTGAAACATTTTTTTTTCTGTTGTGAAGCTGATTTGAAACAAATTGTAGCCTATATAAAGCGCTATAAATGTGATTTGACTTCTTTAGACAATGTGGTACATATCACTAAAGAATACATGTGGGTTTTTGTGATGATTTTTAGAAATGTAAATCAAGGCTTATTACCTGATAAAAGTGTTACAGATAATTGTTGTTTAAATGGCATTGTAGTCCATCGAGGTGCAGTGCAGTGGAACATAAGCTTTCCTCTTTCCAGCTATTCCCCGAAAATAAAATATAACATAATACAACACCTGCATTTTACTACATACAGTACCCTATAATTTATATATTTTGCTAGAAAAAGGCTCCTGACTCAGTTTCGTCATCTTGTTCCACCCTCTTGTTCCACGTAGTTACAGGGTAAGTACATCACCTGCGGGCCGTGAATTAAAGTGGTGCTTGTTACCCTCTTGTTCCACGTAGTTACAGAGTAAGTACATCATTAAACCATTTTAATTATGTTGGAACAGATAAACTTAACTTCAGCAAAAGTTAAAGAATGAACTGAATTACAAATTGTAAAAGCACATTAAAAAGACTTTAATTGAACCCAATAATCCAAGTTTATTTTTAAAAAAAAAAAGATTTAACAGAACTATAACATACTAACAATTTTTAAAAAACAAGAAACTGTAAAAAGTAAAGAACATCAATTAGCTTGTTTGCTGCCTTTATTTTTTAAATTTTCAGTTTCAGCTGGGGGCAGGATGAAACAAAGAGCAGCAAATTGTTTGCATATGACTGCAAGGTTGTCTCTGCAGTATAGGGAGGCCACATCTTCCTTGTGCAATTTTGACCTGTAATCAGAGAGAAATATATATTTAGCAAGATGTCAATCAATGTTTTGCACTAGTACAATACTTACTTGTATGGGGTAACAGATAATAAATAATTTTGTGTGAGGGAGGGAGTGGCAGTGCAGTATTACTATGGCAGCTTTGGAATTCCATTGTCTTTCATCAGTTATTTTGTACATGGGTAGTAACATTTGTTTGAGTCCTCCAAACACTCTCGGAGTGGTTCAGTGTGTATATGTGAACAAACCAAGTGATCTCAGACCTCAGGACTCAAAAGCGAACCTTACCCAGACCATAGGTGGTCTGAGTATGGTTCAACGTGACATACTCTGCAACATGGAGGTGGCAGTGAGAGAAGCCGCATATTAAGGGTGTGTCTCAATCAGCTCTCTAGTTCAGCAAGTGCTAAACAACCGATCAGCTGTGGCCCTTCCGTAACAAAACATCAAAATCTCAGCCGAACAGCTGATCATAGCTGTACAGGGTCAGTTTTTATATCTTATCTCCATAAATATATCTAGTAGTAAAGCTAATGCAAGGGCTAGAAATCATATTATCCTTTGCTGAAACTTCCTGATCCTCTACACAATAATTAAACATAGTAAAGGAAGGGTTGCCAGATTTGCATAATATATACCAACAGCCTATACCAAAATATTATCATTGGTGGAATATTAAAGGATTAGTCCACTTTCAAATAATCTCTGATAATTTACTCACCCCCATGTCATCCAAGATGTTCATGTCTTTCTTTCTTCAGTTGAAAAGAAATTAAGTTTTTTGATGAAAACATATGGGGATTTTTCTCCATATAATGGACTTCATTGGACTCCAAACGGCTGAAGGTCTAAATGACAGTTTCAGTGCAGCTTCAAAGGGCTTTAAACAATACCAGACGATACCAGATGATGAATAAGGGTCTTACCTAGTGAAACGATCGGTCATTTAAAAAAATATATAAAAAAATTGTTTTATAAGCACAAATGCTCCCCTTGCTCTGTTCTGCGATGGGCGTTTGTGGCGTCACATAATACGCAATTACGTTGAAAAGGTCACGCTTGACATAGGCGGAAGTACCGAGTCAGTGTTTACAAGTTGAACATGCAAATACTAAGCCTGCATCTCAATGTGCATACTATGCATCCTAAATAATATGTGACATTAGTAATATTCAATACTATTTAGGTTGGATGGGGTGGATAGTATGCACATTGGGATGCAGAGTAGGTCAAATGCTGTTTACAAAAAAAGGTAACGATGTCGGGCGATTTTGAACTTCGAGAAGAAGATTTTGCCCTGCCCTACATTTTTGGACTGGAATACATAGAGGAAAAAATTAGGCAGATGGAAGAGACTGCTGCAATGACACACCTCTCAAGCATCGGGCAGACGAAGATCTAACGAGACGTGGTGGTGCCCGTCTATGAGTGGTGCACATGTGGCAAATGCCAACAAGTGCCAACAGAGGAAGAATCTCAATGCTGCCACGACTGGACCATTTCAATCCCGCCATTAAAATCAGTCGGTGAGTCCCTGTTTCCATCTTGCTGCATTAAACTATTTTGTTCACTTGAGTACTTACAATATCCTAAATGTTTCCAACAATTTGTAAATCGTAAGAAAATTGCAATTTTAACCAAGGCTCCGGGACGTGTGAGGAGTCGCCTGTCAATTGCGTCATACCCGCGTTACTCTCGGTTTACGCTTTTATTTTGTAGAAACCATGGAAACACCAAAGACGCTTTAATATTTACATGTTTTAATAGGCAAGGGGACATTGGTTTGGTTATGTTTATAGACAGAAAACGAATTATTGTTATATAGCTCAGTCTTATTGTTTAAATATAATTTTCTTGATGTTTTGCGAGTACCATGCTTTACCATGCCTCAGAGAAAAACACTATTTTGTGAAGTAGCTAACATAGCATAATCAGATGCAGCTTTATTATTAGTAACAGTAATGCAGCATTTTCTCCATCATACAATATGTTTTAAAATGAATTGCATGCCATTTATCAGCACAAGCCATCCAGCATTTAATATGATATTGTAAAATCGATCTTACTGCAGTGTGCAACAGTGTCTCACAGCAGCCGCCGAGCGAACGCACAGAGTAACGTTATAACATCATTTTCAACACTCTCAAATGTATCTAATATGATAAACAGAGCTGCGTTTCCTCATACTCATGACCGGAAAAGCGGAAGCTGTGTCATAATAAAGTCCCGCTGCTTGTGATGCGTATGTTGCACAATTTTGAAAAGGCCTCTAGCGGACAAAATTATTACATATTGTACCTTTAAGTAAAATATTATTATGATCACAGGTTTTGACATCCCCTCAAAAGATCTGTAGGGCAGTAGATATACAGTGAATGTAATGTCAGTGAATGTGTTGGAAGTTGAAGAATGAGTAAGTTAGGCTGCACGCAAATATCAGCATACTAGAACTAGTGACTACTGTTACACATGTTTGAACTGGACACAACCATCTTTGTGTCATGCTGAACAGCTTGTCTACACTGAACATGACAGGCCATTTCTCCTTCATAAAAGAAGTAGCGAAAGAGCTTGGAGTATACTTAACACAAGAAAAAAATAATTTACAATGATTATGATGGCCCTAAATGTTTCAGTGCAGGACGACTGTTTGTACCCATTTACTTATTGTATCACTGTTGTACTTTGGTAACAAACCAATAGGCTATTCTATTATCAAACCAAAAATTTAACTCAATGTTATTGCATATCTGGTTTGATATGGACTTAGAGACTGCTTCAGGGTCAACAGGAAGAGACAGAGAAACTCAGCTTTTATTGAAGAAAAAAAGAGAGAACGAGGAGATTAGCCACATACACATACAGTTACAATCAGTTTCTGGACTAAAGAGTGTGTTTTTATTCATATATATTGCAGAACAGCAAGACTCCTGGGATTCCATCAGTTCCTCAGAAGATAAAGAAGAAGAAAATGAAGAAGCCAAGCAAGAGAGACAAAAAAGGGGGAAAAATAATGATACTTTGTTGTCATGTTAACATCATTAAAATAATAATTGATCATCTTTTTTCAATAAGTTGTTTAATTTATATTACTATTATTGTTATTCATAATTATTACTGTTATTAAAATAATATTAAAATAAATGTTTTGACATAAAGGATATGCCATTATGTGTATGTATATTTGTTGCACCTACGTACTCTGTAACTACGTGGAACAAGAGGGTAACAAGCACCACTTTAATTCACGGCCCGCAGGTGATGTACTTACTCTGTAACTACGTGGAACAAGAGGGTGGAACAAGATGACGAAACTGAGTCAGGAGCCTTTTTCTAGCAAAATATATAAATTATAGGGTACTGTATGTAGTAAAATGCAGGTGTTGTATTATGTTATATTTTATTTTCGGGGAATAGCTGGAAAGAGGAAAGCTTATGTTCCACTGCACTGCACCTCGATGGACTACAATGCCATTTAAACAACAATTATCTGTAACACTTTTATCAGGTAATAAGCCTTGATTTACATTTCTAAAAATCATCACAAAAACCCACATGTATTCTTTAGTGATATGTACCACATTGTCTAAAGAAGTCAAATCACATTTATAGCGCTTTATATAGGCTACAATTTGTTTCAAATCAGCTTCACAACAGAAAAAAAAATGTTTCAAGAAGAATAAATTATTAAAAAAGCTTATCAGCTATAAAGCAACTCAAGAGGGTAATTATTCAGCTCAATTCAGTTGTGTTTTCATCAGATCAATACTTCGATAATATTCTGTGAATATTAGTCATAGCCCCCAAGGTCATACATAACATGTAATATTAGAATATCCTTTAGTTATAAAATAGTTACAGTATAATTATTTGTGATTTGTCCATGTTTAGCATATTAGAATAGCTAGCTGTTAATAGAATAGTTACAGTATAATTATTTGTGATTTGTCCATGTTTAGCATATTAGGTAATAATATTAGAATAGCTAGCTGTTAGTTATAAAATTGTTACTGTATAATTATGTGTAATTTTCCATGTTGTTAGCATATTAGGTCATACATACCACGTTATATTACAATATTTAGCCCTTAGTTATAAAATACGTACAGTATAACTATTTGTTATTTCCAATGTTGTTTAGCATATACCACATAACATTAAAATAGTTAACCCTTATTTAAAAAATAATTACAGTATAATTATTTTTAATTTTTATTAGTTGTTACCTTTTTATTAACCAAACTTTATGTATTGTTACCCTATATCTACATATAGGTTCTTTATAGGTACAAAATAATTACAAAATAATTACAGATAGTTACGCTGTAAATTCGTTGTAATTACGCAGTACTTTCCGGGCTTTAATCTAAAGCATTACCAAACTTTGTTCAGCAGTTTAAAGTGCCTTAACAGGTTGCTAGAGAGCGGTCCTGTCATGTGAGGTTTAGATCCACTCTGATGGACAACAACAACAAAACTCCATAAGACTTCCTAGCTCTTCCAGATAGCAAAATTCTCTGTTTTTACTGTTATTCCTTATGTTTTATTTTTATCATTCTTATTTTTATCATCACTTCTTTATGTAAAGCACTTTGAATTACCATTGTGTATGAAATGTGCTATACAAATAAAATTGCCTTGCCTTGCCTTGCCCTTACCGAGCAGCGTAGTTAGGATTGGAGGGTGAGTTTTGGAGGCGGAGCAATGAAGAGAGGGGTGGGTTTGTTTGGGCTGATTTCAAATATCAACAATGTCCAACAGCTTAGTTCAAATACTGCTCCTTTAATGTGTCGTGACAGATCGCTGCGTTTCAGTTCAAGCGGCACATGAACCGATCATCTCCTCCTACTAGTAATAAACATGAATTAACATCAGTACACACCGTTTTTTTAAGTTCACCGACCCCTCCCTCATTAAAACCTGCGTTCAGTGATAAAGCGCTCTTCTGTGTGGATTGCGCACAAGCGCCAAGAGAGCACAGTTGCATCCCACTGATAACAGCGGCAACATCAACGAACGCTGAGCATGATTTCAAAAACAACACATTCCAGTGCCAGATCACCTCTTATTTATCAAACGAATTAAATGAATGCTTTCCTAGTCAACTGGAGATGTTTCATGTGTATTAGGTACATCCATGCCACAAAATGTTTCAAAAAGTGGTAGGGACAATATCGACCCTGCTGAAAAGTGGTGGGGACGTGTCCCACCTGTAAATTACGCCTATGACTAACTAACTAAATAAATAAAAACAAGCAAGCAAGCAGTGGCCACTTGGACAAATATTACAGTATCTAGAAGTTGGTTAGTTTTCCTAATAAAGCCTAATTAAAACAGTATTTTCTTTTTCGTTTTGATTTCATTTTGGACATTTTTGATACTACAATTAGGCTACATCAGATTGTACACACACACACACACACACACACACACACACACACACACACAATCATAATGTTACATTAATAGCATTACATACCTCTGTCTTGTCTGCAGTTTCTTTAGTCTCACTCTACAAAGCTTTCACTCCTCTAGCATTATATCGCTTGCCCACCCGTTTGCAAAAAATCACGTGACTTAATGAACTCATGAAACAGCCAAGGTTGCTCGATCATGTGCATCTGATGGTTAGCTTTAAGGGAGTTTTCTCCGGCATATCACTTCTTTGACATTCGTTGTATAAAAGCAGGTTCTGACAGAGTTCACTGAAAATATAAGGGTTGAATAAGAATAACAGCAATAGAAAGAATAGTAAAGAAAAGAGTTAACAACTAATTGATATCATGAATGTAACAATATACATTCTATCTGGTACATTATTGTAATCAAATTTATTTTATTCTTCTACTTTTCATACAAATGTTATTTATTTTATTATTTTTATTTTACAAAGTTATTATCCATGTTTTATTCGGAGTGTCCTGACTGCAGGTTAAGACTCATGTTCACATCAATCATAACTGACCAGACCAGTCTTGGTTCAAGAAAAGAGATGCAAATAAAAACGATTTATTACAATTATTTGTCACTCTTCTATATAGCATTAGCTTTTTCTAAACTTTTTTAAAATTATTTTGTATTCATCAAGTGAAAATCTGCTATGAAAATAGTAAATTAAAGGCACAATAGGGGAGAGTGGGGTAAGATTAGCCAGTGGGTAAATTGACCCACCCCCTGTATCTTGGCAACTGTACCATTTTATTGTCATGTGACCATATATTTTAGAACCACCCATCATTTCTGCCAGACTGTGAAAAAGAGAAGCACATGGGAGGAGTGGAAGTGCAAATTTGTCCAGGGCTAAAACTATTTATGATGACTATTGGTGATTTAGCAATGTATAAAGCCATGCAAGTCATTTAGCTAAATATTATTATGAATTACTAAGCTAGCTAGCTTTTCCTAAAATGGGGCAAAGTCAGCCAAATGCTATGGGGTAAATTGAGCCAGTGTTTTAACTTACCCCGCCATAATGCATTGAATTTAAGTTAAATCTGAAGTATAAACTGGTGTCATTTCAATGTAATATTACGCAACTGGTTTAATTTATCTTTATTTTCGAGTTTATTTGATAGGAATAATGTACAAGTACACCAAATCCTTCTCTGATACGAACCAGAGGATGTTTAATCACATATATCTTTCCACCTGTAGTCTCTAATGGCCTAACATGATCGACATTGCAGAAAAACTACCATGTCAAGAAGCTTTTGACTAAAATGTTTATTAGTTTCAGTGACATTTATTCATTTTATTTAGTTTTTATTTAATTTTACTCAACAAACTCTCTGTTTAGTCTGTTTATGGGAAGGTTGATGTTCAACATATTGTTACAGAAATGCAAACAATTAATGAAATTTCAACTTCATTTGGTTGGTTTTATGTTGTTAAATTTAGCGTTAAAAAATAAATATCTGTAAAATATTTTTAATAAAGAATATTTGTAAAAGGAAATTTGATTATTACATTAGGTTTTAAAATAGGTACATTATCTTTAAAATTTCACATGGGTTTGATTCAGATTCAGTTAGACGGTCAGTTTACACCTAGACGGTGCAGCTTACCCACTGACTTGGATCAACTTACCCCTGACCTGGAGTAAATTGAGCCAGAGGATCACTTTTTTTTAAGAAGCCATATTTTTTGAACCCTTTGTCATAAATGTATTCTGATCATTTAAAATGATAGGAAACATCCTGAAATTACTTTAAATACTTTTATTGTACTTCTGTCTGATTTTAATAATAAGTTAAAAATGGCTCATCTTACCCCACTCTCACCTACGTACGATTTTTGGATTAAAATATCCAAAACCCACTAAAACTGTTATTTTGTTGACTTGTGTAGCCTACTTACATTATACCAGATCTCTCCAAGAATGTTTAAATCCAGAGAAAAAGCAATTTTAACCAGGATACGGAACATGTCTGCATCGCCTACTGATCACATCATACCCATGTTAAATACTGTACCATAGAAACACCAAAATGCTTTAATATGTTATGTTTAATTAGACAGGTGAGCAACTGTGTGGATACATTCATCGACATAAAACTAATCGTTATTTAGCTCAGTACTGTTGGTGTTATAATTTGAATCTCATTTTCTTCATTTACCATGTTTTTACCGTGCCTCAAAACTCTGTCAAGTAGCATAACATAGAATAATCAGATGCAGCTTTACTACTAATACAGCATTTTCTCCATCATATGTTTTAAAATTAATTGCAATTATATCATTTTCAACACACTCGCATTTAATCTAATCTGATAAAACAGGGTCATTCTACAGAAACGTCCACTTTTGGTATGACAAAATGTCTTAAAATGTAATTCTTTTTTTAACATTTAAACTTAGACCACATTATTATATTACACTTTGACTTTATGAATACACATAAATGACAGCTTAATGATGTTTTATTTTTTTTGTACATTTATTTAAAGACTGCATGTACCCATGTTTTTGTCACTGGTGTTACCTTACTTCTCTGGCATTTTTAAACGTTTTTATGAAATATTATTTCTCAATTTTTTCAGCACATACAGTCAGAGTTACAGAAAAATAATGATAATGCAAAAAATAAGGAGATTATGTGTTTTTTTTTTTTATTTTAATCAGGTTAGTTAAAAGTGTGATTGAATGATGATAATCCAATTGCACAACCATGTATTTGCGCAACCCAGTCTCACATGAAAACGTATCCTGACTACGTTGGTCCAAAGTGCAAAACGTAGAGGGGTTACAATAATGGCCCTTAAATTGTATGACTGTTACATTTTTTTTTTGCCTATTGTTTTGCGTCCAAGTCACGTGACTTTAGAGAGCCCGGCTGTGAGAACAAAAAACATGGCGGACGTTTCTCTGCTTTTTAGTGAAAAAAACAATATTTTGAGTTAGTTTCTGCATAAAAATAAGGTTTGATTACATTTTTAGCGAGAAATATATATTCTATTTTCATAATATTCACTCAGTGAATGTACATAATCGCTTGCGCGTTGTTGCAAAGATTTTTCTGATCTCGCCAGAATAATGTGAAACTGCTACGTTTTGGTTGCTATGAACAATATTTTATTTTCTGCATCAAAATAAGGTTTGATTACATTTTAAGCAAAAAATATATATTTTATTTTCATAATATTCATTCAGTGAATGTACATAATCACTCGCTTGCGCGTTGTTGCAAAGATTTCACGCTGAAGAAGTCTCCTTCAGAACACATCGCGATATTTGGCATCAGTTCGCGTGTGCTGGATGTTGGTAAGTAGTCGTAAATACGCTGTTCTAATGTTTGATATAATGTCTTTTCTGTTTGCAGATATTAATCAGGTTAACGTTAGCTCCCTCATGTTCAGTCACTGCATTATATCTGTCACCTCCGCTGAGGTTTTGCTTTTCATTGCTTTCTATATTAAATACTAAACTAGGGTGATTAAACACTGTCACGTGACGTGCAATATATTGCACAATATATATAACATATTCATATCAGGTTCAAAGTAGTACAAGTGTAGTTTCAAAATGGTATTTGTTGTAGAAGCACGGTAAAAAACAACACTTACCATGCTTTTTACCACAGTATTGGTAGTTTTAATGTGATTTTTGTTGTAAATACAGAGTGACCACAACACTTATCATGCTTTTAATGCCTAATAATGTTAAATCCAAAAACTGTAAGGTCAATAAGAACTTCTTTCCTATATATATATTTATATATAAACCTATATATTATAAATAATGATATTTTCTTTTCTCTTGTTTTAGCTGAAAAGACAAAAAGGGCCTTTTGGAAATGGATGAAGGAGACAGAAAGCTGCAAAGGCAAATAATTGCAATGGTATGTATGTGTTGCTTTTAACCCTTTATCAAACATTTTATCAAGCATTTGTTAAATAGTCTCACAGTAAATTAAAATTAAAGTCAAATCCTGTACATATTTATCACCTTATTTGTAAATCAGTTGTGCCCCTTCTTGGACAGTTGGACGTCCCACACATAAAAGTTTATATTAATTCCATTGAATTCTTTAAAATGATTACAGATTGGGCCCAAAATGTTCCAATGATACATGATGTCTCTCCGCACCTCATAACTACCTCTGCTTGCAAGAGTGGAAATTATCATTTGACTTGTCACATGACATCAGATATTTGATTATTTTGTCATGATCATTTACACTGCTGATAATGTCCTGCTTGCATGTGAAACATGTTATTTATTTATTTTTATTTTTTATTTTTTAAAATATGAATATAGCTTGCTATACTTTTAATCATGGAAATGCCCACACATCAGTGAACTTATTACATAAATGCATTTAACATTTAATTGTGCAACACTCTTTACAGAAGGAAATCCTACGGTTATGTATGAACTCACAACATCATCATCAAGTGCTGTGCTGGGCACATTGGGTAACAAGTGTCCTCCAACGTATCCAATCTGTGACCACATTCTCCACATCTTCCCATGGGACACCGACATTCTTCAGGCCTTCGTTTCCATGTCTTCCCCTGCATTCTCCTGGTGGTGTCCACTTCATATCTGTCTTTGGGTGTTGTTGTTTGGTCATGCTTAGGGTGTGTCCGGGGAGGTGCACCCTTCACTCTGTCACAGTTTTTAAAAGTCTTCACGTGGACTCCTCCTTATGATCTCCTTGAAACGTGCAGAACCAATATTGAAAATAGTAATTTATCTTTTTCCATATTCTTGCCTTTATCAAAGAAGCACCAGTGCTCATCCGGAGTTTTGGTAAAAGTTCTAGTAATGCTGCGACTATAGTCAAATATGTATTTCTGCATGTGTGTATAGCAGGTGTTTGTCCGAACAATTGAAGTTAGTGAGAGTGTTCAGGAAAACCCTCTGAGAACAATCAATATTTATTTAATTCTGTTTGGTGCTGATATAGAGTATTACAGAAATGACACATTGACATTCTGGACATTATTCTGTGAGTTTGTTACCTCTTCATTTAGATGGACTTGAAAATGTCTTGCATTTTGTTTCATTAAACCTTTTATTACAGTGTCACTATAGTAAATGTCCACCTTAACTACATCTATGGTATCATTATATCAGTACCTGGATAATGTAAATGTAACATACCCATGAATGTATTTTATAGAAGCATTTTATTGCTGAAAATATTTAACATTTATAAAATGCATTAACTATTTGAATTTGCCTTTCATTTAGTTACAGTAAAAGTGAACAATAAACACAATATTGTATTGTATTAAAGTTGAGAATGTAAAATGTTATTTTTTCCCCCCTATTCTTTAAAGAAACATATTTTCACATGGAATTTTATCTCATCTCTTGGTTTGTAAAAATAATACTTCATCATATCGATTTGTGTAGTTATATTTCACTATAATAGATTGCCTCTGTAACTGGATATTTTTAATTAACTGATTTTTATACTGTTGTGCAGTAGTTTGGGGACTACATTTGTCTTTGACACTAAATATTGGAATATGATTACAAAATCGAGTACATTCATTATGCTTTTATTTATATTTATTTTAATTCCAAGAGTTCAAATGGTGAAGAATGGTATAAATAAGTGATTAAATGTATACCTTTAATATACTACATATCTACTGTAAATGTTAGAAGCACTTTAGTAGATGCAATTATATCTCTTTCAAATATATTTATGCATCAGTTTAAAACACAAAGGAGTCTTTCGTTGTAAAATGTGATTTTTATTATATTTAATTAGATTAATTATATATTTAAGGAATCTTTCTCGTCAGCCGGAACCGAAGGAGATCTGTCGTCATTTACCATAAATGGACAAGTAAGCGTGACGCATCTGTTCAGCTGTGTTGTGATTGGCTGTGACTCTATCGCAGAACTCGCTGTGATTGGACTACCTTTCAACCCATATAAAACGGCGCTTTATCTTACAAAGTTTGTTTTAGTGTGAATATTACGTTACTCATACATTAAGTTAACTATAAAGTGTTTCCATGTTGTGAGAAATTACTCCTTTACCGAGATCCCAACCCTAACCCTAGCTTCTCAATGAACTACAGCGCCATGTTTCCCGTTCATTGATAGAATGACAGAGACATATGGGTAATGTAGTTTAAAACGTTTAGTAAAGAAATGATAAATGTTAAAATAATAAGATCTTTAATGGACAACTCGATATCTAAATATGTTTATTGTGCAAACATTTATTACATATATGAGGGACAGGCTGAAATTTTATATTTTACTGTAATCACTATTAAAAAACCTTTATGCCAGCTTTCCATGTATGTCTGAAAACTGTGCCCAACATTATTTAGTAATCATAGCATAAGCAGTTGTCCTGTTGATTTTTTCTTTGATACGCTAACCGGACTTTGAGTTACAGCCATTTGAAATGTGCATTTTTTTTGCTCTTCCAGGGGCCGGTACTGGCCCCTTGGGGGTGGAAGGGCATTAAAATCTACACAGGTGTGTACTCCTCATCATGGATAACAAACTTTGTTGAATCACATTTAAATATTGCAGTATTTTATCATTTCCTCATTTTCCATTCTAACATCATGCTTGTATAGGTTTTTGATGGGTATTGTGAGACCATCTGATGAAATATGGAAATATTATAACAAAATGTTGTAATACAATAATAATAATAATAATAATTGATTAATTGAATAGTAGTTGATTATTTCTTTGCTTTTTTTTTGTATGAACACCAATAAATATAATGGATGAACCCACAACAACTTGCCATTATCCAGCTGCCAGTGTTGGCAGTAAACTAAAAACTATTTATATTTACACTTCACTATTACTGTTACACAAGGATAATGCACTATTCAGTAAAATAAGAAACTGTGCCAAAATGTCTTCTTGCTCCTCACATGCCTGACATCAGTAATGTCCAGCTGTCATTTTGAATGCAGTAGTAGATGTACCAGAATGATCAACATCGATCTTCTTCAGCTCTGCTTGAAGTGTTTGTGTCAGTATAACCCACTGCAGCCTCTCTTTATTCACATTCCTTCCCTTTATTTATCTGGAAACTGCCATCCTTGTCACAACATGAAAGTATATGCAACTTTTGGTGCATTGTTGTCCCAAATATCATGAATTAGATCGAAAATATTTATGTAATATATATTTATGTATTAATAAGTAAAACAATCATGGAAATTATATGTCATTTTTTTAAATTATGAAATAAACTCAGCTTAGTTAAATTGTATTTACTCTACCAAACACCACGTTCACCATAATTTATTACACAACACTTTATTGGAGGATACAGCATAAGGTTGAAATTTGCATAAAGACAAATGAGATTCAAGATAAATAAAAACGTGTCTTCAAAAATACGTTAACGTCATACTAATCCATTCACAGACTTTACTCCTATTGCACAAATGAGCGCCACAGAATCCCATCCAGTCAACTATGATCCAGAAAACAGATCTGATATTGAGTTTAAAATAAAGATTCATTATCACAGCTGAACTGGGTTCTTGCTCTTCCCTGTACATGTCTCTATCATGTTCATGTTCTTCTTCTTCTAAACAGTTTGTTCAGTTGTACTCTACAGTACAACTGATGACCAGAAGATGTGATCACTGATGTGCTGTAGCTTTTTCTCAACCAGAGGAAGAAGTCTTAACATCCCATTGTCAGGCGTTCTTCAGTCCTGGTCTAAAAGTAAAACAAAAAAACACACAATTCAAGTTAAGTAGTTTAATGGACAGCCAGGTCAGCTTATGTTCTGCATGATTTAAACAGTGGTGGGCTACTCTGGCCCTCAGCGTCCACGGTCCTGCAGATTTAGCTCCAACCTCAAACCCAACTGCCTATAACTGTCTATAAGTACACCTGAAGACTTTGGTTAAAATTTTCAGGTGTGCTCAATTATGGTTGGAGGTAAACTCTCCACCTCAAAAGGAGACAGCAAAAGGGCTAGAGTTGCCTGTTCCTGATTTAACTTTACAAAACAGCAGTACATAATATATATATTATAATAAAAATGCAGCACAGACTGTAAGCTAAGTACTGAACAAAAACTGTTTTACCCATATTAACAGCAACCTGTTTTAAAAGATCTTTTAGAAAGGCATGCTCTCTTTTGAGCCTTGATTTCTTTCAGGACAACATACTCTTCTGTTTCTTGTTTCAAGAGCATAATTTGGTCAAAAACCAAGTGATAACCTGTACAATGTAAAATTGTTAAAATACTGCAATAAAAACTTTAAGGCAAGAATTAAGAATAGGCACAGGACTTACCGTACTCATGAAGAAGCCATGGCCATGCATAGTTTCTGCCTCTTGTGTTCCTCCGTAGCTGCACATCAGTCGTTTTTCCTCTAGGATCTTCTGTTAGTGACTTCACTTGCTATCTGTTTTAAAACACAAATACAATGTTTTAGGTCTGTGCAGTATAAGGCCTTATTTCAAGCCAAAAAAACTAGGTATTACACATAATTTAAAGAACATTTACTATTTCATTCCTATTATACTATATTATATTATATTAACTCATTATCTTCCAAAGCTTCCCTGTCTGCTTTTATCTAAACAAACAAACAAACAAACAAACAAACAAACAAACAAACAAACAGAAGGAACAGTTTTTAAGAACTTTTTAAGAACTTAATAGTCCTTTGAGAGAACAACATTAAATTCTGTACTACATATTACAGCATTGCCTCAACACAAGACATACCAATGGACTTCTGTCTTCTTTGGGCATGAGATGGTCATGTTCCTTCCTCACCCTAAACAAAGGACTTCGATGAGCTTGCTTTGATATAAGGACTGGTCTTCCTTCTCTGCACAGAAAAACAAGAAAGTCTCTACTTACTCTGTGTGCAATAACTCTTGTTCTTAAAACATACAAATTGAGACAGTTATAAATCAGTTAATTTACCATACCATCCAGGAGAGCATTTGATGAGTAAATACTGATTTAAATATCTAGAAACTTTACCTGGAAAGGGCTGATCACGGCAGGTTTGCAGCGACTCACTAGTAGCTCTTGTGAGGGTCGGCTCTTAAAAGAGCTGTTGAGTTTGATGTTGTAGAGATCCTAAAAAGAAGGACTAAGTAATCTGCAAGTAATCCTGCAAGACAGAAAGGAAGGTAAATTTATTACATCACATTCAAGTTGTCAATTTACACATAACTGTAGGATTTCCTTCTGTAAAGAGTGTTGCATAATTAAATGTTAAATGCATTTATGTAATAAGTTCACTGATATGTGGGCATTTCCATGATTAAACATATGTCTTTAATAGCAAGCTATATTTATATTTAAAAGAATAAATAAAAAAATAACATGTTTCACATGCAAGCAGGACATTATCAGCAGTGTAACTGATTAGATATTGAATAGACATCAGATATTCAATTATTTTGATTATGACAAAATAATCGAATATCTGATGTCATGTGACAAGTCAAATGATAATTTCCACTCTTGCAAACAGAGGTAGTTATGAGGTGCGGAGAGACATCATGTATCATTGGAACATTTTGGGCCCAATCTGTAATCATTTTAAAGAATTCAATGGAATTAATATAAACTTTTATGTGTGGGACGTCCAACTGTCCAAGAAGGGGCACAACTGATTTACAAATAAGGTGATAAATATGTACAGGATTTGACTTTAATTTTAATTTACTGTGAGACTATTTAACAAATGCTTGATAAAATGTTTGATAAAGGGTTAAAAGCAACACATACATACCATTGCAATTATTTGCCTTTGCAGCTTTCTGTCTCCTTCATCCATTTCCGAAAGGCCCTTTTTGTCTTTTCAGCTAAAACAAGAGAAAAGAAAATATCATTATTTATAATATATAGGTTTATATATAAATATATATAGGAAAGAAGTTCTTATTGACCTTACAGTTTTTGGATTTAACATTATTAGGCATTAAAAGCATGATAAGTGTTGTGGTTACTCTGTATTTACAACAAAAATCACATTAAAACTACCAATACTGTGGTAAAAAGCATGGTAAGTGTTGTTTTTTACCGTGCTTCTACAACAAATACCATTTTGAAACTACACTTGTACTACTTTGAACCTGATATGAATATGTTATATATATTGTGCAATATATTGCACGTCACGTGACAGTGTTTATTCACCCTAGTTTAGTATTTAATATAGAAAGCAATGAAAAGCAAAACCTCAGCGGAGGTGACAGATATAATGCAGTGACTGAACATGAGGGAGCTAACGTTAATCTGATTAATATCTGCAAACAGAAAAGACATTATATCAAACATTAGAACAGCGTATTTACGACTACTTACCAACATCCAGCACACGCGAACTGATGCCAAATATCGCGATGTGTTCTGAAGGAGACTTCTTCAGCGTGAGAACGGTCAGGAGTGAGAACGGGTTGACATTCACTGAGTGAATATTATGAAAACCTTATGAAAACCTTTGCGGGGACTTTGATATCAGATTGCGAGCGGTTTTAAACATCAAAAACCAGTTGGAGGGCCAGATAAAAATTATCTGGGTGCCGCCATTTGACTCCCCCTGGCATAAATAATATTTTGTAGCCCGATCAGAAAAAAGGGAGTAAATAATTAAAACAAAATGAACAGCATTAGCTGCTACGTGTGAAAAGAAACCTGCTTTGGATGTATTATGTTCAGGACAAACGTAATAGCACTGCAATAAATTGGCTTTATTAGGTTAAGGACCAACGTAATAGCACTGCTTATATTATGTTCAAGACAAACGTAATAGCACTGCTTATATGTTGGCATGTAACGTAATTGCGATTTGCAAAATAGTTTCCTCAGAACGTATTTCATGTGATACAGGGTTGCTTCTTTCATTTACTGCATGCTTTGGTTGAACATATCCCTGCATCGATTCATCAGATCTTTCATGTTCATCATACACTTTTGCATTAGAAACGGCAATTGCCATTTGCAGTTCTAATTGCTACAATTTGGCTTTCAGATGTATCTCTTCTAACTGCAAGGCTTTTTTTTCTTTTTTAAAGAAGCAGCTTTGCCAACAGAGCAGCTTTCTCAGCCTCTTCTTTCATTCGTAACCTTGAACTTGAACTACTGGCTGATAATGCGACTATGTCCAGCTGACGAACCTGCTCTGCTCTTCTTTCTTATTGCTGAGGCAACTTCAGTTCATTGTTAGAACATCTTGTTCTATCTTTTCCACATTCTCATCATTTTCTTTTAGCTTGTCAATTTCTTTCATTTGAATGGTAATCTGAGCCATTTTTGACTTTCTCAAATTGACAAGTCTGTTCAAACTCTCCTCTTGCGCTTTATGCGTGTAGGGGAGAGCAGGGTAAGTTGTCACACTTTTCACACTAACATTTACTGAGCACCATACATCACAATTGTATAAATGAAAATGAAAAATTACCAAATGAAAGAAGGAAGTCTTGGACACATATGTTGTATTCATTACATTTTCATATCTTATCTCATTACGGAGTTGTAGACTGTTGAATAGAGAATGTGCACTTGTGACAATTTGCCCCATCGGCAGGTTGTCACACTAGATTATCTAAAAATAAGAACACAACTACTTAATTGTTATTATTGATTTTAATTTTTAAATTCAAACCAGAACTGGAAATATAAACAATCATGCCTAGAGAATTTGAAAAAAACAATTATTTCAATCCAAACAATACACATTTCAACCAAAACAAAGGCAAGACCACTTTACTTTGAACTTTAAACTCAAACTTTCTCTGGCTTGCACATAACTGAATGGAATACTGCAGATAACTCACTTAACTTAATCTAATAGTTTTGGAGTTATGAAGAGTGTGACAACTTACCCCACTCTCCCCTACTTGACCGCCCTCTTGTGGTCAACTTTATCTGAGTCTGCAATTTCTTTTGTGTCATCCATAATTCAACAGTCAATATCAATTATTTGAAAACGTAACAGTAAAGTACAGTTTTTAAAGTGTAGAAAAGTCCAATTCCAGCTTAAGAAACAATTTTGAACGTCTCTACCCAATTATCCCAGAGTAATCGCTGCACTGGACTAGTTTACTTTAACTTTCATCCGTGCGTTGCAATAATCCCAAACTCGTGGCTTGCTCCGCTCACATATCACGTATAATGTTCATAATCCTTGAAATCCTCTTCGGTAACCATAGCATCAATCCTGGCAAATCAATTTCCACTTCACTCAATTCCAATGTGAAGAAGATCCAAGCCTTGTTCTTCACCATTTCCATTAAGGGTGTGGCACAAAGGATTTGACCCGTGAATCAAAAACTTTTTTTGTAAATGTTTACTTTTTCTTTGTCTTGTTACATTACAAAAGAAATGCAAAAATAAAGTCTACACTTATTGCAGTTTCAAAAACAAGAAATTTTCACGGTCAAAAGACTGTCTTGTTCCAACCCTTCCTTCCAAATTCTTCTTCCAAGTTTATTACACATATGTAATAGGTATATAACTAGTCAAAGTCAGGTGATACAAATACAAGTAACACAAAATACACATTTTTCGAAAACATAATCATTCTTAATATAAGGAAAAAATATTATAAAATTATTAATGTTGTTATGGCTCTAACAATCTGAAGAGATGCTTTTTGAAATTTTTGGATTTAAAAAAAGTTTAAAACGTCTAGAGATGGAGTAGTGTAACTTGCTGTGTGGTACCAGTGCTCTCACTGATTGTCCGAAAGGTGCATGATAGTCAGGGTATTATGCTTATCTAACATTTTAGTGATAACTCTTTGTGCGTATTTACTTGAACTTCTCGGGTAATATCTATTGCTTTGTCCCAATCCAGAGGTGGACAAAATCGGAATTTAAAATGGATTGAAAGTTCTCTATGAACTTGACGTGTGATCCTGCGCTGAATGACATGTATGCGTGTGAATCACAGACATCATCAGAGCAATATTGTAAGACACTGCATAATACATTTTTAACAAGCAGAGTACTACACCCAGACTGCAACATAGTGTGGCCCGGATCTGGCCCACATCTGGTACATGTGGATTACATGCAGACCAGATGTGGGCTGGATTTGGGCCAACACTATGTTGCTGTCAGGGCAGTCATGATATACACAGTCTCATTTTACCAATGTTTTTTAACTATTATAGTATTTTGAAGAACAAAAACGTAAACTTTAACTATTTGTGTTACATAAAGTCAGCTGTCACTACTTTGGCGCGACACCCTGTGTGGTCGTACACTTGGCACAGCCCTTGCAACGGTACTGAGAGACATACTCCTGCAAAGACCAACTAGACGGCCACGGGCACCGATCTTCAGCAAAGATCACGAGAACCAGACGAGTCCTCTGTAATGAACTGAACTCTATAAACAATGAACTGACTCCAAGTGAAAAATTGACTGTATAGTGTTAGTTTAGTGTAGAGCTGCTCTACTAAATCTGTATTTTAATATGGCTTCACATAAATTAAAGTGATGACTGGACTTGAATCGGAGAGTAGATGTACAAATATCATTCTTCATCTGCTCCATTACATGTATTGATCCAAACTCTTAATAGCTTCATGTTTTGAGTATTTTCTCCATTCTCCTGGTATCTTACCTCTCCCTTCAAATGTTTTATTGTAGTGTTTTTCCAGATCTTTCTGGAATCTGCACACAAACCACTTCCAGTAGGGCAGTTCAGAGAGATCAGGAGTGATTCTCCAGTTCAAATAAACTCCTCCTGCTCTTCTGTTTTCTCTCCAGAGGACTGCATCATCTGAGTCAGTGGGATAAAAAGATTGATTATTTGCTACTGATGACGTGCAGATTCTGATACACAAGTTTTTTGTTCCTTTGTAAAACTGCCCAGTAATTCCAGTCACTCTGTGGAAAGGAACACTGTGATCTCCAGGATGGTTTTCTATGGTGTTGGTGCAGGTGGCTTCACAGAACGGACACCGAACCCAACAGCACTGACAGAAGAGATCAATCAGAAGCTCATCTGGTGTGTCTTTATAGTCCAGCTTGTATGGAAATGTCTTTCTGTTGAATCTCCTGCTGATATTAGACATTATAGCAGTAAGTTCTTTTCTCATCACATCTTCTAGGAGGTTGAAATCATCAACATCATCAAGTTTGACTCCTCTGAGGTCTTTTTCAGAGAAGATCAGCTCATCTGAGATCTGCCATGTTAAACTCTTCAACCACAAACCAACATCTCCTTTCTTCACTTGAACAAGTTCAGCAGATTCATGTGCTGCTTCCATGATCTTCTTCTGCAGGAGTTCAATGTTCTCCTTCATCTTGGGTAAAACACTGACTCTGAACTTATCAGAGATGTACCGACTGACTTCATCTCTGATGAAACTCTTGAAGTGATGTCTGGGATTATGAATGTAGTTCATGTATTTGTCAAAATCCTCCTCTTCTGCCAGTGTCTTCAGGATGTGTTTCTCCAGATTTGATCTGTTTCCATTCAGTGATTCACAGTTTGATCTCATTTCATCTGTCAGATCTCTGGCAGTCTTCTTGTAGACGCTCTGCTCAATGGGCTCTTTCAGTTTCTGACAGATGATCTCTCCAAAAACAGCAGCTGATGTTGATCCATGACAGTATTTCTGGAAAATACTATAGTACTCTTCTCTCTTCTTCTGAACATATATTACAGGATCTTTGGCTTCTCTGAACAGTCTGTGTTGGTCAGTGATCTTCTTCTTTGCTCTCTTACAGATGAAAATAACCATGTCCCTGATGAATTCATTCTTGAACTCATATTTCACTCGTTCCTCATGTTCTGTTACTCTTGTCTTGATGTAATCTGTGAGTTGTTGAATGTAGCTGATGTTGTAGCCCTTCTTTGAAATGTTAAATGACTGAATCATTCTGTCTGTCTGCTGAACAACATCTGTGACTAATGATCTGATTTGAACTTCATCCTCTTTAGATATCACATAACCAAGCTTACCTTTACCTTTACATTTGACATTTTTAAAAGGTGCTTTAATTACACTGGATCTCTTCAACTGTACATAACCTAAATAACTTGGCACAGTATACATATCTCTGTTCTCCCTCCAGAGATCTAGAAGGAGACGTCCCTCAATGATGCCACAGAGGATCTTTCTCACATCTCTCATTATATCAGTGTCTTTGATTGCAGGAGGGTCTGTCATGATCTTCTTCACACTCTGTTTCAAAAACAAATTAAACACTTTCTTTAGCTTTTCTTCATCATTTCTTTTGTCTTTGAGTTTTAAGGCGAGTTCTTTGCTCTTTTCATAGAGAGTGTTTTCATGATGTTTCCTCTCATCATCAATCTTTTTCTTCAGGTCTCGCTGCTGAAGAACCTCATTTAATTTCCTCTTTGTTTCTCTCACAATGTTTTCCTGAAGCTCTTTGATTTTGATTTCAAATGATGTTTTCCATTGAATCCGTATATCTGCATCTGCGTCTTTATCAAAGAATTCAGACATTGATTTCTTCACTTCTTCACTTGTCTTCTTCAGTTCTCTTTGAAGATCAGTTTCCTCAACCTTATGAATTGACTTATTTTCTATTCTGTTGTGTAGTTTGTTCTCAGTTTCCATCATGGCACTGCGAAGACTCCAGGTCCACTTCCTGTATTCATTCTCTAGTTTCCTGTAGGCTGAAATCTCCAGAGAATTTCTGAAGCTGAAGACGAATCCTTCATTCAGTAAAGCCTCCCAAAGATCTTTAATACGATCTCTAAAGTCTATCAGCATCATTCCATGTGATCTTGAGGCATGAGAGATTATAGATTCCTTCAGTTCTTGAATATTCTCACAGTAGTTTGGGTTTGGTGGAGCCATGGGTGGGCTGCCCTCCCAGAGCTGTGCAAAATACTTCACATCTTTCTGAACATCAAATCTAATGATATCACTGAAACATTCTTCATCACAGTCTTCCTCTTTAGCAGCGAGTTTTGTCATCTCATCCAGTGTCTTCTGCAGTCGTCTCCTTCCCTCCATGTTTCTCTCTCCAGCTGTGACGTCTGAAATGTTCTGATGGACAAACACACAGCTGGGATTCAGTCTGACCTTCTTCATCCTCATGAAGGCCTGAACAACGATCTGAAGAACATCCTGCATCTCAGAAGGGTTTTCTCCAAAGATGTTGATCAGTGTCAGATTTCCAAGACCAACAACAAATGTGGCCAGTTCATTGTCATGATGTCTTGTTGATCTTCCAGTCAGTTCTGGAGCACAAAGACCCTCAGTATCAACAACCAGAATATAGTCAAAGTTTATCTGTGTTTTCATCTCGTCTGACACTCTGATCAGCTGCATGAAAGCTCCTCTGGTGCACCTGCCAGCACTGACGGCAAACTGGAGTCCAAACATGGCATTCAGCATGGTGGATTTCCCAGAGCTCTGAATCCCTAAAACTGACAGCACAAAGACTCTCTGGTCTCCCAGTTTCTGGATGAGTTGATCTAGAACAGCAGAGATCCAGATCACAGGAACATGAGCAGCATCTCCATCCATCAGCTCCAGAGGAAATCCAGAGATCATCATCTCTGCTGCAAGACTCGGGAGAGAAGAGAAGTGAACCTGCAGGTCTTTCTTGTTCTTGTTCACAGATTCACATGATTCATAGATCTGACCGATCTCCCTCATGATGTGCTCCAGACCAAAGGTTGCAGCTTCAATATCATCAGATATTCTCTCAAGTTCAGTTTGTTCAGCTTTGAGATGTTCAGATTTATCATAATTCTCTTTCAGTTTTAAGACTGTTGTCCACATTTTATCATATCTGTGATAAACTAAGATATATTCATCCAGGAGGATTCTGAGCCATGTAAGAAAAAACATCTTCGCAAGTTCAGCATGTGAGTTAATTTGTTTAATGAAGATCTTCATGAACTCACTGATGTCAGATTCATGCTGCTGTTGACGTATTGTCCTCATCTCTGTTTTCTTTCTACTGATGTCCATTTCTATCTCATCTCCTCGAGGTCGATGTAGTTCTTTGTTCTTCTGACTCCACTGATGCCACAGTTTCCCCTGACGAGGCAGAAATGATTCTTTGATTTCTCTCAGATCTTTCTTCTCCAGTAAACTCATCATCTGCTGTGCTGCTTCTCTTCCTCTCCTGCAGTCTTCATCATCTTCCTCATCTACTCTGATGTCTGAGTGTTTGGACACATCTTCAAGTCTGAAAGTGGAAGATGATCCTAAGAGACAATCATTTATCGCTCTTCTGAGTTCTTCAGATACATCTGACTGATTTCTGTCTTTCAGACCGATCGTGAATTTCCCTTTCTTCATCTCAGTGACAGTAGATTCATCCTCAGTAAAAAGACAAATAAGTGGCTTTCTGTTTTTGAACAGGTTTTTTATTATTGCTCCACTTCTGTCATTCCTGTCCAGTTGTGGCAGAAGAACAACATTGACTGAGCTCATTTCAGTGAGGATCTGCAGCTGTTTCTCATGGTCTCCTGCATCACCGTGTAGATTACAGAACGAAACACAGTCAGTGAATTTATCATCATATGATCCAGAGGGGCAGAACCAGGCGATCTCCACCACTCCATCCATCAGGACTCTGGTTCTGCTGCTGCCTGGGCAGTTCCTGTGGAAGAACGTGTTGTGTTTCTCATTGATCAGACTGTTCATCAGCTGAGACTTGGATGAAGACACAGAGCCAAACCTGAAGAAAAACACCATTGGAGTTTGTATCTTGTAGATCTGCTGGGTTTGACTGATGATTCCATTGTTGAGTATTTTCTTCTTCCAGTTCTTGTGTATTTGTCTGAATGTCCAGAGAGGAAACTCAATCTGTTGTGTGAATGGATCAGGAACAAGCAGAGGCAGAGCGTACTGACACTGGGACAGTTTAGTGACCATCAGCTGCTTCAGGAAACCATCAGCACAATGAAACACGGCCATCTGGACATCCATCAGGTGAATATGGTCAGATTGGCTTGATCTTTTATTAGACAAAGACATTTTATTGGTCTCTTTAACATGAATGTATCTATGTCTGTAGTTCATCATCAGTAGTTTTTGTATGAAAGTGTGAATCAGCTCTTCTTCAGCACAAGACTCATGAGACTGTAATGAATGAACAGTTATCTGAAGAACATCTGCAGCTCTCAGTTTGTTGAGGTGTTTGACTTCAATATGGAGTCTCTGAAATAGATGATTGATTGTTTGCTTTCCACTTTTTTCCAGTTTCTCTTCAAAGGTCTTTTGTTGATCTTCTCTCATGTTTCTTTCTT
The DNA here is from genome assembly GCF_024489055.1 of Chanodichthys erythropterus. Lineage (NCBI taxonomy): Eukaryota > Metazoa > Chordata > Actinopteri > Cypriniformes > Xenocyprididae > Chanodichthys > Chanodichthys erythropterus. The sequence continues at coordinate 2,818,862 of NC_090223.1, read as the reverse complement.
CTGTCAGTCTCTTCTCTAGATCCTCTAGTTGTCCTTGTCTCTCTCTTTCTATTCTCTCTTTCTCTCTGATTATTCCCTCCATTTCACTCTTCAGTTTCTGAATATGTTCATCACAAGTCTGTTTTTCTCTCTCCCACCTCTTCTTATCCTCATCTCTTCTCTTTTTGTCTTTTTCCTGATTCTGTCTTCCTTCCTCCATCATCATCATCTTCATTCTCTCTTTCTCTTCTTCGTGTTTCTTCATCAGTTCTTCTCTTTCTCTGTTCAGTTGCTCCATCATCATCATCTTCATTCTCTCTTTCTCTTCTTCGTGTTTCTTCATCAGTTCTTCTCTTTCTCTGTTCAGTTTCTCCATCATCATCTTTATTCTCTCTTTCTCTTCTTCATGTTTCTTCATCAGTTCTTCTCTTTCTCTGTTCAGTTTCTCCATCATCATCTTTATTCTCTCTTTCTCTTCTTCGTGTTTCTTCATCAGTTCTACTCTTTCTCTGTTAAGTTTCTCTTTTAGGATCTTCATCTTGTTTTCTTCTTCTTCATGTTTGGATTGAAGATCTTCTTTCTCTTTCATTAGTGTTTTGTATCGTTCTTCTCTCTCATTAAATTCCTCTTCTCTTTTCTTCCTCTCATTTTCTATTCTGTTCATCAGTCTGCCTATTTCAGTGTCATATTTGATCTGAAGTTTTTCCTTTTCTTTCTTCAAATTCTCTTTTTCTTGTCTCATTTCCTCTATTTCATGTTTGAATGTCTCTCGTTCTCGTCTCATCTCGTCTCGTATCTCTCTCTGATGTTTCTCTTGCTCTGTTTTTTCTCTTTTCAGTTCCTCTTCTCTTCTCTTTCTCTCTTTGTCTTGATTCTGTCGTTCTTCCTCCATCATCATCTTCATTCTCTCTTTCTCTTGTTCATGTTTCTTCATCAGTTCTTCTCTTTCTCTGTTCAGTTTCCCCATCATCATCTTCATTCTCTCTTTCTCTTGTTCATGTTTCTTCATCAGTTCTTCTCTTTCTCTGTTCAGTTTCTCCTCCATCATCATCTTCATACTCTCTTTCTTTTCTTCACGTTTCTTCATCAGTTCTTCTCTTTCTCTGTTCAGTTTCTCCTCCATCATCATCTTCATTCTCTCTTTCTCTTCTTCATGTTTCTTCATCAGTTCTTCTCTTTCTCTGTTCAGTTTCTCCATCATCATCATCTTCATTCTCTCTTTCTCTTCTTCATGTTTCTTCATCAGTTCTTCTCTTTCTCTGTTCAGTTTCTCCATCATCATCTTCATTCTCTCTTTCTCTTCTTCATGTTTCTTCATCAGTTCTTCTCTTTCTCTGTTCAGTTTCTCCATCAGGATCTTCATCTTGTTTTCTTCTTCTTCATGTTTGGATTGAAGATCTTCTTTCTCTTTCATTAGTGTTTTGTATTGTTCTTCTCTTTCTATATATTCCTCTTCTCTTTTCTTCCTCTCATTCTCTATTTTGTTCATCAGTCTGCCTATTTCAGTGTCATATTTAATCTGAAGTTTTTCCTTTTCTTTCTTCAAATTCTCTTTTTCTTGTCTCATTTCCTCTATTTCATGTTTGAATGTTTCTCGTTCTCGTCTCATCTCGTCTCGTATCTCTCTCTGATGTTTCTCTTGCTCTGTTTCTCTTTTCATCTCCTTATCTCTTCTCTTTCTCTCTTTGTCTTGATTCTGTCGTTCTTCCTCCAGCTTCATACTTTCTTTCTCTTCTTCGTGTTTCTTCATCAGTTCTTCTCTTTCTCTGACTCTGTCCATCAGGATCTTCATCTGTTGTTCTTGTTTTTCTCTCTCCATCTCTCTGAACATCTTACATGAGTAGAAACTCCCTCCGTTTGCTTCCACCATGTTGTCTATCTTCTCCAGTAGATCAGACACCTGTGTTCGGTCTCCAGTCTGATTATTATTGAACACATGGAATCTGTTTCCACATGCTTCAATCAACTTCATCAAAGGAGATCCTGGTTTTCCCAGATACTGTTCAATGGTTTTGTTCTTCAGGAAATCTCCTCTGGTGAAGAGCACCATGGTGTACATTAAAGATTTCTCACCGAACGTCTCTTTGATGATCTTCACTGATGATTCCTCATGTTTAGTGAATCGTTGTCCTAAATTGAGCACAATGATGAACACATGTGGTCCAGGCAGGATCATGGAGATGCAGTGTCTGATTTCTCTCTGGATCTCCTCTTTACTCAGTTCAGTATAAAACAGTCCTGGAGTATCGATCACAGTAACGCGTCGGCCGTTGATATCAGATGTTTCTCTCTGACTCTCTTTAGTCACTGACTCATGAGATGTTTCTGCTGTAAACGCATCTCTTCCTAAGATTGTGTTTCCTGTTGCACTCTTCCCAACTCCAGTTTTTCCCAGCAACAAAATCCTCATTTTTTCGGTGTTTTCTCTTGAACCTGAAAATTAATAAACAAAAATCATAATGAAATTTAAAAAAACACGAGATCAGCAGGGGGATCAGGGTAAGATGAGACACTTTTTTAATTTTAGAATTTAAGTTTAAGAGTTTTAGTTCAGAATTTAGTTTAAGTCCCAAACTCTGCTCATTACCTTGTGACAGTAAATGTGTCTCTAGTGAGTCGATTTTCTTCTTCATCTCTTCATATTTCATCAGTTTTTCCATCTGTGCCTCCAGAAATGTCTCTGTGGAGTAAAGCTCTCCTCTGTTTTCTTCCAGCATCTTCTCAATGTTCTCCATCAATGTGGACACTTGTGTGTTGGGACCAAAGAAATGTTGTCCTCCAAATCTCTCAATGACAGACTGTGTTTCTTCATTGAGTTCTTCTGTCTGATGCTCTGAATTCTGCATTATGAGGATCATCATGTGTTTGTTGATCCTGGAGCTGAAGATCCTCTGGATCTCCTCCATTTCTGCTTTGTCTTCATTACTGAGTGGAGCATCAGGAATAATGAGGAGGAAAACATGAACTCCAGGATGACAGAGAGACACACAGCGGAGAGCCTGACGCATCACTTCCTCCTCGGAGAGACGAGTGTTGAACAGAGCTGGAAGATCCACCAGAGAGACCTGACGTCCATGAAGATCCACGTCTGATCTTCTGTCTGTCTGCTGCAGGATCTGCTCTGATATGGAGGATTTTAATGTGCCGTCACTCCCACACACAACCAGATTCAGCTTCACACCCTCTGAAACTGACAGAAGAAAAACATAATATAAAATTTATAAATATAAAATATATACAAAATATATTCATATATCACTACAAACTCTCAAATATCATCACACTCACATCTTTCTGTGTCCTGTTGCTTCATTGTGAAATACTGTGACTCTTCAGCACAATCCAGGTGTCGTCCATCATTCTTTTGCACAATGTCCACAAACGTCTGCAGAAGATCATCAGGAGAGCTGCTTCTCTGAAGACTGAAGTGTCTGTTGAAGCATTTCTGAATGATCTTCTGTAGGATGTCATTGGTTTCAGTGGACTCTTGTGTGGTGAGCACCATGGTGTGTTGATAAACCCGCTCAGAGAAAGAGTCCAGCACCTTCTCCACACACTCCTGATCTTCTGCTGAACACTGATCATGTTTGAGGAGCAGAACGATCACATGAGGTCCTGGATCAGACAGATACACACACTCTCTCACTGTCTGTGTGATCTGATGATCTGAGATGTTTGTCTGGAGCAGCTGAGGACTGTTGATGACCATCACGTGTCTGTCCTTCAATCTTCCTCCGACTCTCTCTACAACATCTGGAGGAGCTTCACTGTCAAACGCTGCTCGTCCCAACAGGAAGTTTCCCACTCCACTGTTTTCTGACACACTCTTCCCCAGAAGAACAATCCTCAGAGGAGTCAAATCACTCACTGAAATACACATATCAAACATACTAGATTATAAAAAAAATATATAAATTGTGCATCACAAACAGAAACCAGCATGAGCTGCTTTTGAGATCTGAATTTGACAGTTTGGTTTAAAAGTGACCAAAACAGCCCATAATAATCACATGTTGTTCAGCAAGGTTAATCAGTGTTCATCTGAGTAAAGACTTACTGAAGGGGGGGCTTCTGGATTTGCTTTTACTTCTCCTGCGAGAAGAATTAGAAGAACTGCGAACATCAGCTACAAAACACAAGAATGAGAACAGATAATAAAAAAGATTTCTAAAGCAGACTGAGAATCTCACAGCCAAATCAGGAATGTAATAGAAAATTTCTCAAATTCAGTAAATTTTATGACACCTACAGTACATGTTGTATTGTCTTAGCCTGTGTATATATTTTATATTATCAGTTGTGGAATCCAACCATTACACATAGTTAGCCTACTTTATAGAGCTTTAGACAGCTACAAAACACAAGAATAAGAACAGACAATAAAAAAAAAAAAATCTAAAGCAGACTGAGATGTTGCTGCAGTGATCACAATACTTTATATTCACATTTAGCAGAACGCTTTCATCCAAAGCAATAACACAGTAAACAGGGATTTGACAGGTAGCAGCTCAAACTAGGTAAAATAATATAATAATATCTAATTCAAACATCTTTATTAAATGTAAATGCTTGTAAATCTTGCATCTTAAATTTCAATGTGATTACTAGGAACACTATTCATAATACAATTTTCAACCTACAGAACCAGAAGCTGCTGATATTTCTTAACACTTGTGAACATACAAGTGACCATCAGAAACATGCCCAGGTGTGTAAGTTCCACCCACTAGCCCAATAACGGCGTCTAGTGGTCTGGTTAAAGGTATTTTGAGTGTACGTCTTTGGCACTTTTGTAAAAATTATCTTATTTTAATACAACTTTGGTTTTTAATTTAATTCTGACACCATGAATAATTTAAAGGATTAGTTCACTTTCAAATTAAAATTTCTTGATAATTTACTCACCCCCATGTCATCCAAAATGTTCTGCCCTCCACAGGTCAAAGTTTGAACTAAATTGTCATATACAATATGCTAGTGCAAGTGTATAACAATTAGTTCAAACTTTGACCTGTGGAGGGCAGTAATACACTTAGCAGTGTCTACACTGCCGAAATTCAAATAGAGAAGAAGAAGAGAGCTAGTCCAAGATGAGCATTTATAGTTAAAATGTATAAAATTTTAATTTTTTAGAAAATGGCTGATGGTTACTCTAGATAAGACTTATATTCCTTGTCTGGGATCATGTTGAGCTCTTTGAAGCTGCACTGAAACTGACATTTTGACCTTCAACAGTTTGGAGGCCATTGAAGTCCACTATATGGAGAAAAATCCTGTAATGTTTTCATCAAAAACCTTCATTTCTTTTTGACTGGAGAAAGAAAGACGTGAACATCTTGGATGTCATGAGGGTGAGTAAATTATCAGGAATTTTTATTTTTAAAAAAAGTTAACTAATCCTTTAATCTGACGCCAGTTGTACAAACCCGATTCCAAAAAATTTGGGACATTGTCTAAATTGTGAATAAAAACAGAATGCAATGATATGGAAGTTTCAAATTTCAATATTTTATTCAGAATACAACATAGATGACATATCAAATGTTTAAACTGAGAAAATGTATCATTTTAAGGGAAAAATAAGCTGATTTTAAACTTCATGGCATCAACACATCTCAAAAAAGTTGGGACAAGGCCATGTTTACCACTGTGTGGCATCCCCTCTTCTTTTTATAACAGTCTGCAAACGTCTGGGGACTGAGGAGACAAGTTGCTCAAGTTTAGGAATAGGAATGTTGTCCCATTCTTGTCTAATACAGGCTTCTACTTGCTCAACTGTCTTAGGTCTTCTTTGTCGCATCTTCCTCTTTATGATGCTCCAAATGTTTTCTATGGGTGAAAGATCTGGACTGCAGGCTGGCCATTTCAGTACCCGGATCCTTCTTCTACGCAGCCATGATGTTGTAATTGATGCAGTATGTGGTCTGGCATTGTCATGTTGGAAAATGCAAGGTCTTCCCTGAAAGAGACGACGTCTGGATGGGAGCATATGTTGTTCTAGAACTTGGATATACCTTTCAGCATTGATGGTGCCTTTCCAGATGTGTAAGCTGCCCATGCCACACGCACTCATGCAACCCCATACCATCAGAGATGCAGGCTTCTGAACTGAGCGCTGATAACAACTTGGGTTGTCCTTGTCCTCTTTAGTCTGGATGACATGGCCTCCCAGTTTTCCAAAAAGAACTTCAAATTTTGATTCGTCTGACCACAGAACAGTTTTCCACTTTGCCACAGTCCATTTTAAATGAGCCTTGGCCCAGAGAAAACGCCTGCGCTTCTGGATCATGTTTAGATATGGCTACTTTTTTGACCTATAGAGTTTTAGCCGGCAACGGCGAATGGCACAGTGGATTGTGTTCACCGACAATTTCTTTTCTGGAAGTATTCCTGAGCCCATATTGTGATTTCCATTACAGTAGCATTCCTGCATGTGATGCAGTGCCATCTTAAGGGCCCAAAGATCACGGGCATCCAGTATGGTTTTCCGGCCTTGACCCTTATGCACAGAGATTGTTCCAGATTCTCTGAATCTTTGGATGATATTATGCACTGTAGATGATGATAACTTCAAACCCTTTGCAATTTTTCTCTGAGAAACTCCTTTCTTATATTGCTCCACTATTTTTGGCCACAGCATTGGGGGAATTGGTGATCCTCTGCCCAGCTTGACTTCTGAGAGACACTGCCACTCTGAGAGGCTCTTTTTATACCCAATCATGTTGCCAATTGACCTAATAAGTTGCAAATTGGTCCTCCAGCTGTTCCTTATATGTACATTTAACTTTTCCGGCCTCTTATTGCTACCTGTCCCAACTTTTTTGGAATGTGTAGCTCTCATGAAATCCAAAATAAGCCAATATTTGGCATGACATTTCAAAATGTCACACTTTCAACATTTGATATGTTATCTATATTCTATTGTGAATAAAATATAAGTTTATGAGATTTGTAAATTATTGCATTCCTTTTTTATTCACAATTTGTACAGTGTCCCAACTTTTTTGGAATCGGGTTTGTAAATGACTCCTAGTTTCACAATGTTTCTGATGTAACATCTGATCATAAGATTAATTGTGCTTCAATTTAGATCTTTGATCATTCTGGTTATCTCATATTTTCAATTATTCGTTCATTACTGATCCATTATCACTCAGAGAATTCGCATCAGCTGACTACGTTCTCACGGACATATATTCGCCAGTTTATGATTCATACAAAAATGCAGTTTTCTTAATCACAATACTGCAACTTGCTAATTCAACAACAGACAGAAATTAAAAAGTCCCACATGATGTGGGATTTGACGCAGATTTACAGAAATAACAGACTCCAGTAATCTACTAGTCATAATGATTTCAGAGGAATCCAAGATAAATCATGATTAACATTTATTGTTTTTCCAGGCAGGATAAAACACAAATTAAAAGAATTAAAAAGAATACAACAAACAACTGATTAGCCTAAAATACAAAATACAATTCAAAACATAAAGTTAAAAATAATTAAAGGGTCAGCATACCTGGCAAATAGAGAGATACACACAGCAATAGTGCGGGAAGTTCTGAATGCAGCATCTGCAGTGGTTTGCCAAATTGCTTAAAATACCCCAAGTCTTAACAAAAGGACAGTTCTGACGCAGACTCAGGTTGATTGGGATCCAAAAGCGGTTTATTAGCAAACAGCAAGCTCACAGTTCAGGCAGGCGTGGGTCGAATCTCCAGAGTAAACAACATTGTCAGAGACAGTCCAATAATCGAGGTCATAACCAGGCAAGAGATCAGGCCAGGCAGCAAACAATCAAAGAAGCAGTCCAGGCAAATAAAGGGTAATAGGCAGGCGACAAACAATCCAAGGTCAGTAATCCAAACAAGGTTGATAACACAGGCAGACAGAGAACAGGAAATAACGCTCAGAAATTGTTGCAAGGCAAACAATACTTCACAAGGAGTGAGTGAGTGAGTGAGTGAGTGAGAGTGTGAGTGTGAGTGTGTGTGTGTGTGTGTGTATGTGTGTGTGTGTGTGTGTGTGTGTGTGTGTGTGTGTGAGTGTGAGTGTGTGTGTGTGTGTTCCAAACGGGATATATCACCCTCCGAAGGGCACTTCGGAGTGAAAATAACCATGGCTGCCATATTGAAGGGTCATTCCAAACCGAAGTGCTCAAAACTAACCACTTCAAAGGGCCCTTCGGAGTGAAGGATTTCGAAGGGTACAACTGATGGACACTTCAGGCCCCCATGATCCTTTGCACAAGGACGTTCTTTGACGTCACAGAATGGGTACAAGAGGCTCTGAGTTTTATTTCAACTATAAATGTATGTATAGTATTTTTCTATACCACTGTAATATTTATACAAGTAAGATTTGGTACATTATTATGGTCAAAACAACATTGTACTTCAACAAAAATTCTTTACAGCTCCCTTAATCAGTCCATTCAAATGTTTAAAATTCATAGATACAATATACAATGTGGTGCGATATACCAAAAATAAATAAATATATAAACTATGTTAAACAAAAGGCGCAGCCTGCACAATCTACTCCTCCTTGATTGTCTCGTTAAGAGGACGCAGAAGCGCGTTCCAAAAAAAGGTTTTTTTTTATACCCCTACACCCTTCATCCCTTCGAAGCTCTCACTCCGGAGGGTAAACCCTTTGAAGGGATTAGGGCATAGGGATGAGCCCTTCCGAATGGAACGCAGGGTGAGGGTGAGAGTGAGAGTGAGTGAGTGAGTGTGTGTGTGTGTGTGTGTGTGTGTGTGTGTGTGTGTGTGTGTGTGTGTGTGGCTTAAATAGCTGGCTGACTTGAAGCAGTTGTGCAGTAATCAGGCCAGGTATGTGGGCTCTTGGGATTTGTAGTCCAGTTAATACTCTGGGGAGTGTGACCTCCGGTGGCCGATCGAGGGAACTTCGCTGGCATTCATGACAACAGTAAACATTTAGAACTCAAATATTTATGTAGCTTTTGTTGGACCTTTTCTCGTGCCCCAAAGGGTCACATGCCTCGTTTTGGGGATCAAAACAAATGGTTAATAAGGATTTTTATTGGGGCATCTCCCACACCAGGATAACAGGCTTTGCTTTCTTTATTCTTGTCTGTTCTATTGATGTGGGAGTGAAACCATCTTTCCAGTCACACCAGAAGTACATTGATGTCACTTAAAACAACTAAGATTGTAGATTTGTGAGGTTTGCATGGCCTGAGGGGAAGGAGAGGGTGTGAGGAGTCAGAAACTCAGCATGAGGGGGAAGAGAGGAGGTCAATCTAGGTGTTGTCCTGTGCTCTTTCTCGCAGATCCTCTCTTCAGATTAGAGAGTTTTATTGTTTTATTACAGGATAGGAATCTTGTCTTGAATTCAATCTTGGTGAAATCCATCCTTACAGGTGAATAAAAAGTTCACTTTCATAATGTACTTAAAGTGCTCTATTTTCATGCACTATACTAAAATTCCTTTAGTACTTCTTAAGATAATCTTAAGAACATCTGTATGTACTCAACTGTGCTTTTTTGAGACACCATGAAATATGAATTAAAATGTACATAGAAAAATCTTTATTTAATTCTTAAATTAGTCCATCAATCATCTTACACAAGGACAATGCATTTCAGCTGTACTAAAAGCTTAAATCCAATCATTATTTTTTTAAGACACTGTTTGAAAGGAGGACTGAGTGATATAATTGATGTTGAATCAATTATTATTATCATTTATAGATTCATAATCTCTGACCTCTGCTTTCTCTGCTGGACATGTTGAACTTGATATTCTGTTCTTTCTTCAGTCGATCATCTTCTCTGATTCCTGACTGTGTCTATTTAATTTCCTGAAAGTAAATATTTTAAATTTTATTTTAACATTTTTAACATTTAACAAGACAACATACAAATGTAGACACACACAATGATTTTAAGATGGCTCTCTCACACAAATGAAAGTAAAACAAAACTATCTCTGCAGCTCATACAGATATTAATTATCCACATAATTGAACTATACTTGTATATTTTGTGCTGTATATCATGTTTGCATATAATATTCTGCTCCACAAAGCATGTCTTTATAGTAAAAGTGATACCTGTGTGTCGAGGTTTGTCCTAATTCCCTTCATCGGAGCAGAAAGAAATCGGTGTGCTGGTGGGGTCAGAGACGTCACATATTTGCCTGCATAAGGCTACAAATCATTTGAGGTGAGCACTATGAGTGGTGAATCATGCCTCTTTAAACCCTGGGAAAGGAGAAGGAGCAGTCTACCCTTCTGTCACCTTCAGTCTGTGTAGATTTTTGAATAGGAGTGTCCTAAAATGTGTTTAAACATTTGATTGGTTTCCAAGCCGGAGTGGGTGGTTATACAAAATAAAGGCAAAATAATCACCCTGTGTAAACTCATATTTCACATGACTAGGAGGCAACTGATGACAAGAGATTCGTAGTTGAAAAACTTTATTTTTTTTATTTTGTTCTTGTACATAACTGGACTTTTAAGTGTTTTAACTTGGTCTGTAGGCTACAGCAACATAAAATAGCAACAAACACAATTAAACTGGACAAAATATAACCATTTAGCCATAAAAACATGAAAAATCGAGGGAAAAAAACATCAGACAGGCAAATCTCGTGGTCTCACGAATCCAGCCGCTTCACTTCTGAAATGCTTCTGGTGTGAGTTGACACCACATAGAGGACAGAACAAAACCTTTCTGGAGCCGTTACGCGCCACAGACATATGCAGTGTAAACGAGGGGTAAGTTTTCAATCTTCATCATAAAATGAAGTGACTGCTGTGAAATTGCAACCATTTTTACTGAGATATTTAAAATGATACCAAACATTAAATTGAAAAAAACAATAGATTCACAAGATACATTATACATAGTACATATGCACTCTTGATCTCTCAGTGACTTGAGTCGGGGTGGGGGGGGTGAGTGGGGAGAGTTTGGGCAAGGCGGTGTCCAATTTCTTTGAGATCTTCTCTCCAGATGAGTTTTATTGCTTTATTGCAGGGTGCTTGATCTCAGCTTTTGTCTTAGCAAGAAAATCAAGTCTTACATCTTAATTTTGGTTGAAAGCAGTGAAAAGTTAAAAAGTATCTCTAGCGTAACACTGTGTTACCGGAAACATATGAAGATCACAGAGTTGATACACCATTTATGACAAACTGCATGATTGTAAGGTAAGACAAGCACACACATAGGTATCTGACCACAGTGCTTCTCTTAAACATGTTATGACACTAAGTGCCACAAGAAGGAGTTACTTTGTTTTTAATATGAATGGAGTCAAAGAAAAAGCCTTAGCCAGGTAGAAGTGAAAGTAAAATAAGAAAAAGAGACTCCATTTTGAGGATTTAAACCCGTTAACACTGGGTGTTTAAATAGCCACATATTTTGTGTTAAATTCAGAAATTATTCTTTTTATTCTTATAACATGTATATGAGAGCCTATTTCAGTTTTGATCTATTTTTCACATGGGATTAAGAAACTTAATAATATTTCTACAGTTTGATGAAACTAACTGACCAAAATGGTGGAAACAATGGTAAATAAAGTTTTTACATAAATAATCTTTTGTTATATATAACATCATAGATCATGTGACATCAACAAAGTGAGGATAATTTTGCAGTAAATAATAGTGAGTTTAATGCTAACAGGATACATTTTAATGAACAGGATTTTTTAAATGACAGTGATCACATTAGAAACAGTATTAATGAATGTGGCAAAGTGATTGTGGATTCTGTTGCACAAATGCAAAAACAAACAAACAAACAAAAATACAGGCTTGTCATCACACACTTTTACAAAAATAACTTTTGCTTTTAGCTGTATGTGGTAAATTTGTCACAGTACAAAGCAGTGCTGAATACTACAGATGCCCAATGTTTAAAGGAATGTGGAATCACAGATAGTATAAGAAACCGAGTAAAGAACCATTTTTAAGCGTATACTAGAAAAATTTTCCTTTAAATTATGGGGAAGATAATTAGATTAAGAGTTTAATATAGCTGTACTCACAAAGGTTTAATCCGTGATTCATTTGTTTTTATTTTATCAAAAGAATGTTATTTAGACACTGAATTATACATTCTGTTATATTAGTAAATATTAGTAGTTATTCTATTGTTGACCAACTGTAATTTTATTTGTTCAATAAAGAGCTGTTTTGCATGATATTTCAGTTGGAGACAGCAATGCTCTAAATGGATAAAGCTACAAGATTTTCAACCATTCTACTGTTGTCATTACATAAACCCATTACCTCATTAAAACAAATACATACGACTGCCTTATGTCCCGCGTTCAAATCATGTGAAGGTGACCTAGAGCCTATAAGCACACAAACAATTCCAAGAATGAGCAGCAAAAAGCAATTTATATAAATATTTCCTTGCTCAAACAGAAACAGCCCTCAATTAAAACATTAAAAGTACTATCAAGAACACCAAACAAATTATTTGATGCTAGCTCACACTTGTTTCCAGAGTCAATGAATGAATGAAACGAGGGCGCGCTATACTTCCGTATGTCTATTCATAGCGCACAAACTACATAATGACGCAAGTATTACGCTGCCCCAAAGACTTATGGGAATTGCAGCACCAAACTCATATGTCACCCGGTTACACTAGCATAACCAGAAATAAAAATCTTAACACTTTTTTTTCCAGTTCTGCAACGTACAGTAGTAATGTATAATGTATAAACCATTTTGACCAGGACAGCATCAATGTACTACAAAAAACTAGAGACAACTTTTTAACTCTGTATTTCCACATAGAATTGTCTAAAGACACTGCCTCTAAAATGAGCCTCCATGACAAGAAAGATTGTGAATTCAGTGATGCAACAGTGACCTCTGACCCCAGGTAAGACGCTACCTATTTTTGCATTTGACAGATGATTTTATCCAAAGTGACTTACATTGTATTCCTGAAGCCTACAGTCAGCTTTGCTATTTACAGTGGCTTTGCTCTCATTGATTCTTATTGGTGGAAAGATCTTCCTAAAAACATAAATGATAAACTGAGCCCCTGGCTTTTTTCAAGCCACATATAAAGCTGCAGTAACTTTGAGCATGTGAAATTTTGGATTCTCCTGTATTGTGCAATTACTACAGCCACACTAGTACAATATAACTAGTGCTCTAATGCCATTTTGTTTTTCTTTTGTCAGTATCAGCAGGATGAAGAGACAGAGATCAGAGTCAGTAAAGTCTAACAACTCTAAGATGGAACCCCTTCAATTCAGTAATGGACCAGTGACCTCTGAACATCTGTTAGTACAAACGTTTATTTGCTAATTTATTCTAGTGCATCTCAAATGCATAATGATTTCATACTCCTGCTTATCAGCAACAGGGGTACATCACAAAGAGGGCCCCCAAAATTATACACAGGCCAATATTTTTTCTCACAGTTCTTAACAGTCATTGTAATCACTGTGATTTGTGTTTTTTCTGCACTTTTTTCAGCAGGGGGGGGATACATGAGACTCACAATCAGACTTACATCAGGAAGGACAACACAGAGGCATTCCTGCAGACACTCAAACTGGAGACTGGAGACCTGCAGCTAGTCAAAGACCAGCACAAAACCAGCATGAAGAACAAGTATGAGAGATTATTTGAGGGAACCAGACTCCAAGAGAATGAAACCCTCCTGAACAGGATCTACACACAGCTCTACATCATAGAGGGAGAGAGTGAAGGAGTAAATGAAGAACATGAGGTTTTACAGATGGAGAAAACAGCCAGAACACAACACTCACAAGACACTCCAATCTACTGCAATGACATATTTAAAGCCTCACCTGAACCAGGATGTGAGGAGAAACACCAGATCAAGACTGTTCTTACTAAAGGCGTCGCTGGAATCGGAAAAACCGTCTCTGTGCAGAAGTTCATTCTGGACTGGGCCGAGGGAAAAGCCAACCAGGATGTAGATTTCATGTTTGTGCTTCCATTTCGAGAGCTGAACTTGATCCGAGATCATCAGTACAGTCTTCACAGACTTCTGCTGGACTTTCATCCTGAACTTGAAGATCTGGACTCAAAGATTTATGAGGAGTGTAAAGTTGTGTTCATCTTTGATGGTCTGGATGAAAGCAGAATGAGATTGAGGTTTTCAGGCAAAAATAAAGTTTCTGATGTGACTGAGACTTCATCAGTGGGTGTGTTGATGTCAAACCTCATGAAAGGAGATCTGCTTCCCTCTGCTCTCATCTGGATTACCTCCAGACCAGCAGCAGCCAATCAGATCCCATCTGAATACATCAACCGTCTGACAGAGATTCAGGGATTCAATGAGCCCCAGAAGGAGGAATATTTCAGGAAGAGGATCAGTGACGAGCATCAAGCCAGGAAAATCCTCTTCCACATCAGAAGAGCAAGAAGCCTCCACATCATGTGCCACATACCCGTCTTCTGCTGGATCTCATCCACTGTGCTTCAGAAGCTCCTGAAAGAAGATCTGAGTGCAGAAATCCCTCAAACTCTGACTGAAATGTACATCCACTTCCTGCTGACTCAGATCAACATGAGGAATCAGAAATATGGAAAGAGAAAACGAAAAAAACTCCTGAAGTCCAACAGAAAAGTGATTGTGAAACTTGCTGAAGTGGCTTTCAATCAGCTGATGAAGGGCAATGTGATGTTCTATGAGGAGGACCTGAGAGAGAGCGGCATAGACGTCACTGACGCCTCAGTGTATTCTGGGATTTGCACTGAGATCTTTAGGGAGGAAAGTGTGATTCATCAGAGGAAAGTCTTCAGCTTCATTCATCTGAGCGTTCAGGAGTTTCTTGCTGCACTTTATGTCTTTTACTTTTATCTAAGTACAACAATGGAGGGACTGAAGAATTTAGTTTCAATACAAAATCTGCTTAAAGGAGCTGTAGATAAAGCAATTGAGAGTGAAAATGGACGGCTGGATCTGTTCATGCGGTTCCTGCTGGGCATCTCATTGGATTCCAATCAGAGACTCTTACAGGATCTACTGACACACACAGACAACAGCTCAGAGAGCATCAGGAGAACCACACAGTACATTAAAGAGAAGATCAAAGATGGATATGGACTCTCCACTGAAAGATCCATCAATCTGTTCCTCTGTCTGCTGGAAGTGAAAGATCAGACTCTGTCCAGAGAGATTCAGGAGTTTGTGAAATCAGACAAACGCTCAGAGGAGAAACTCTCTCCTGCTCACTGCTCAACAATCACCTACATGCTTCAGATGTCAGAGGAGGTGCTGGATGAGCTGGACCTCAAGAAATACAACACATCAGATGAGGGTAGAAGAAGACTGATACCAGCTATAATCAACTGCAGAAAAGCCCTGTGAGTGTTTAATCTTGTATTACAGTGAAGAGTTTCTGAATAAAATTACAATTGTTGTGAAAATCTTAAGTATTTTTGCTTATTTTTAGAATATCTTTTTTTTTTTTTTTTTTTTTTTTTTTTAAAAAAATTAAGTTCATATTTTTTAAATAATTATTGTTGAATTCAGTTAAGAATATAATTCTTGTGACTTTCAGTTTTGCTGGCTGTAATCTCACCGAACAGTCGTGTGAAATTGTGACATCAGCTCTTCAATCCTCAAACTCTGTCCTGAGAGAGCTGGACCTGAGTAACAATGACCTGCATGATTCAATAGTAAAGCTGCTCTCTGATGGATTGAAGAGTCCAAAATGTCAGCTGGAGATACTGAGGTTTGGCTTTCACATTGAGTTATCCATATGTTGATGATTATTTGAAGGTTAGTGTTCCATAGAAACTTCCCCTGTTTACTGTTTTGTGTGTCTGTAGGTTGTCTGGCTGTATGGTGACAGAGGAAGGCTGTGGTTATGTGTCATCAGCTCTGAGATCAAACCCCTCATACCTGAGAGAGCTGGATCTGAGCTACAATCACCCAGGACAATTGGGAGCCCAACTGCTCAATGACATTCTGAAGGGTCCAAACTACAAACTGCAGATACTCAAGTGTGTACAACTTAAGAACCCATGTAGTGTTATCTATTGGTTACAGAGTTACTGAATGCAGTTGATATACAACTGAATATTACATTATTTGTTTTAAGATTATTTGCATACATCTAATTTGTTTTAGCTCCTTTGGCTGTTCACTACCCAGCAGGCACAAGATGTATACTCCAGTGTAGGTCAGACGCTGGATTTTGGTTTAAAATTAATATCAGGTTGATTTTTAAATCCAATGTTTGGTTGATGTAAATCTCCAACATTGGGCAGACATCGAATTTTGCTTGGAATAAACATAAAAAATGTATAAAAAAAAAATATATTAAAAAAATTGTGAAATCCATGGCAGTACAGGTGCCAATCATTTGCCATTAATGGAAATAACAATTGAAGACCACCTGTGCCTGCTGGGTAGGGTGTCAAAAACACTACAGCATATTTTCTGTAAAGTTATTCACAGGGGCCTAAATATATCAATATATCAAAAATCTGAAAACATTGAGACATAGGGCTCTGTAAAGCTGCTTTGGAAAGATATCTATTGAGAAATGTGCTATACAAATAAATGTGACTCAACTCTTTATATTAACAGACTGATTGTGAATATCTATTCAAACTAATTACAGTTGTTTTTTTCTGTATGTTTGTGTGTTTTAGTTTGGATCATGGAGGGCTCTTCAGGATCAAATCAGGATTACAAAAATGTAGGTTCTTCCTCTTGCACACTCTTGCACATTCAGTGAAAACCAATGAGAATAATAAACTGTTTTTATTTCTCTTCTTGTGTTTAGATGCCTGTGATCTCTCACTGGATCCAAACACAGCAAATATTCACCTCATTCTGTCTGAAGAGAACAGAAAGATTAAATATGTGAAAGATCCTCAGCCATATCCTGATCATTCAGAGAGATTTGCTCATAATCCTCAGGTTCTGAGTCGAGAGAGTCTGACTGGACGCTGTTACTGGGAGGTTGAACGGGTCTCCTGGGCTCGTATAGCAGTGGCCTACTCAGGAATCGACAGGGAAGAAGAGACTGACAGTTGGTTTGGATACAATGACCAATCCTGGTGTCTTTTCTGCACTGATAATGGATTTGTTGTCTGGCACGGTAACGACAGCATTAACATACCGACCCATTTAACAAAATCTAAGAGAGTAGGAGTGTATCTGGACTGGCCATCCGGCACTCTGTCCTTCTACAGCATCTCTGACACAGGCCCACCAACACACTTACACACATTCAACACCACATTCACTGAACCCCTCTATGCAGGATTTGGGGTTTTTAAGTCTGAACTGTCACTGTGTAGGAATCAACAACAAACAAAGGCTTAAATGCCAAGGCAGACTGAGTACAGATGCAATGGAGTACTGCTGTAACACTAAATATCTCCATTCTCATGCAAGTTGCACACAGATAATGAATGTATATAAAAATTCACACTGGTTTCAGGAAAAAAAAAAAAAAACATTATTAATGTCTATTTTTAATATATGGCAACAAGTCAATCAACATTTCCACAATCATGCCACCACTTTGATTTTGCCATCCAACTACATACAAATCAGTGCAATCTGATGTCTTATTTATTTACTGATTTATTAATTCATTGTATATATTTATTAAATATCACTTTTAAATTTTAAATTTTAAGTGAAAATAATTAAATAATTTGATGAATGAATAATTACGCTTATTCTCTCTCATTTGGCCTGATTAGTTGGGCAGATTCCATAATAAAAGAACAAATGTGAAATAAATGGCAGACATTCTTCTTTACTGAGTCAGCACTTCCAGCCAATGGTTATGTATTTTTCATTTACATGAAAGTTTTAGACATGCAGTTTGTCTTCTTTTTTTTTTAATTAGTTTTTTTTTTTTTTTTTTTTATTTACAGTAATGTGGCAACATATATATACTGTTGGCCTGTTGTCCACATACAAAAGTTCTTTTAAATGAACTGACTGTATGTTCTTTGTTTACAGTAAAATTGTTCTGCTAGAAAGGTTTAAAGGGTGAGGGCATCATTTCTGGGTTACAAACACGGACTCTGACTGGCACTGTGTATATGATGGTCTTTACTCTTCTAGATATACTATGAAATGTAAAGAAACTCCACCTTTCATCTCTCGACTGTCAGATAGCAGACAAACTATTAGGAAATCAGAGAGACGTTCAGCAGCTCTTCATGCTTCAGATGCCAGAAAGTGTATGTAAGCATCACAGGAGGCCAGTGAAACCATAATAAGTCATAAGAACTGTGTTTTGAGCAATACAGAGTCACTGAGATCCTCCTGTTTTCTCAGGATTGTGTGCGAGACAGAAGTAAATTAACTGGTTTCTTTAAATGTGCCATTACTGCAATGTTTGTATTGTAAATATTTTTTGTGGTCTGTATCCACAGTTTAGTCTGACAAAAACCCA
The DNA here is from genome assembly GCF_024489055.1 of Chanodichthys erythropterus. Classification (NCBI taxonomy): domain Eukaryota; kingdom Metazoa; phylum Chordata; class Actinopteri; order Cypriniformes; family Xenocyprididae; genus Chanodichthys; species Chanodichthys erythropterus. The sequence goes on along the minus strand of NC_090223.1, from coordinate 2,800,475 downwards.
GTTCAAACTATTTTTATTGTCAGTTTGCTCATTAATTAATGAACTGTAAGTGGCATTCAATTCAATTTATTTGATCACTTTTGTTCCAATGCAACTTTACAGAGAATATGTCTGTGTAAACAATATTATATGAATAAACAAAGGAAGATGATATGAATGTTAAAGGTGCCCTAGAACCCTTTTTCAAAAGGTGTAATATAAGTCTAAGGTGTCTCCTGAATGTGTCTGTGAAGTTTCAGCTGAAAATACCACATAGTTTTTTTTTAAATTCATTTTTTAACTGCCTATTTTGGTACATCATTATAAATGCGCCGATTCAGCGTGCTTCCCCTTTAAATCTTTGTGCTCCCGCCCCTGAGCTCTTGACTATAATACAGTGCATAAACAAAGTTCACACAGCTAATATAACCCTCAAAATGGATCTTTACAAAGTATTCGTCATGCAGCATATCAGATCATGTGAGTATAGTATTTATTTGGATGTTTACATTTGATTCTGAATGAGTTTGATAGTGCTCTGTGGCTAAAGCTAACATTACACACTGTTGGAGAGATTTATAAAGAATGAAGTTGTGTTTATGAATGATACAGACTGCAAGTGTTTAATAATGAGGTTTATAATAATAATAATGCTCCATCTGTCATTTTTTCGCTATTGTCCTTGCTTGCTTACCTAGTCTGATGATTCAGCTGTGCACAGATCCAGACGTTAATACTGGCTTGTCTAATGCCTTGAACATGGGCTGGCATATGCAAATATTGGGGTTGTACATATTAATGATCCCGACTGTTACGTAACAGTCAGTGTTATGTTGAGATTCGCCTGTTCTTCAGAGGTCTTTTAAACAAATGAGATTTATATAAGAAGGAGGAAACAATGGAGTTTGAGACTCACTGTATGTCATTTCCATGTACTGAACTCTTGTTATTCAACTATTCAATTCTAGGGAACCTTTAACATTAGACATGCAGTAGAGGTCACAACAGTGTTTAAAGTGTCATGAAGTGTCCTGAGACTGCCTTGTTTCCCTGGCTGAAGCCTGGGGATGAATCTGCCCCAATGACGCGGTTTAGCCACTAACTAGAGATCCAGTCTTTGTGGTGGTTTCTGCACTCTAGTCGGATAATGACGAAGATGAGGCACAGGTTGCATTTTTACTAGAAATCTTGCCCACACCACCTACTAGTGAACCTTGGGCAACCGTTCCTTCTGAAAATACATCGGTACGACATGTTGCTGGGCCTCCAAATCACTGGAGATTGCTGAAGACAATAACTGGTCAACATATCTCCTCCATGTCTGATTGTCTTTATTTTCAACAATGTACGAAACAAGGCCAGTTTGTGCAAGAATGGTTGCGAGTACACATTTTGCTCCCTTTCCATAATTACGAGCAAGTGAGCGGCCACCTCTGTTGAATCTTCTAAACTTTGCCTTACGTCGCCTCTCCACCTGCATTCGCTGTTGTGACAAGACAATCTGCTTGGTTCCTGTTGGTCTCAGCAGGTCCAGTCCAGTGCTGTAGCTGGAGAGACTTGTATTTTACAGACATTTTTAAAACGTTCTTTATGATCTTTTACTGACTGCTTTCACTAAGTGTCAATGATAGTCTTTTATTGTACACAAAATGTAAAAAAATTTTTTGTCTCATCTACCGAATTCTAGTTGAAGAATAAGGATCTTTGGTCTTATTTATCTGTCACTGGTGATTCATTGTGTCACTGGTGTTACTGTTTTTTGTCTGTCACATTAAATAAAATGTGTCATATGTGACATGATAATAATTTTACATTCACTGAATTCTGCTACACTCAAGAATTAAGATGTGAAGGATTGCATCATTACTTGTTTATAACTGTTTTTTCAAATATTTTCATTGTTATATAAATACATGGTTGTGCAACTGAATTATCATCATTCAATCACACTTTTAACTAACCTGATTGAAATAAAAAAAAACCCACATTATCTCTTTATTTTTTTTGCATTATCATTATTATTCTGTAACTCTGACTGCATGTGCTGAAAACATGAGAAGTAATATTTCATAAAAACGTTTAAAAATGCCAGAGAAGTAAGGTAACACCAGTGACAAAAAAAAAAAAAAAAAAAAAAAAGCACATGCGGTCTTTAAATAAATGCACAAAAAATCATTAATGTATCATTTATGTGTTTCATAGGGCCTGTTTACTACCTGGTCACTTCATGCATTTTCCATTTTTGGTCTGATTTTATTTGTCCATTAGTACTGTTGGTAAATTAATGAACATTTGTATTGGATAAGAAGTGAGTAACACATCATCAACATGTGAATGTAGATTTGAGCACATAAATCTCAGAGGAAACTTGAGTCTTGTCTGATGTTACAGGGACAGATGATCACGTGTTTATCCGGTGATGAAGGAATGAAGCCATCAAAGGCTTTGAGTGACGATACTACAGAAATGAATACAAAGTCTATTTAAATCTCAAGTTGTAGTTTATTTTAATTATTGTAATATAAACAGAGTTATTACAGCACTTTTCTGATTCTTGATGTCTGTATGTTTGCTGATCTTTTGTGGTGGAGCAGGACCTGTGAGGAAAGGTGACGGCGGCATTTGTTAGAAAAAAAGGAAAACACGAAAAACAAAAATATGAAGTAAGATCGTTTTGTTAGTTCTAATACAGAAATCAATCGACACTGTGCTCTTAAAATGACTGCTTTTGTATGCTGTTCAGATGTACTTTCACTTTCGGTTCCACGTGATCGAATCACTGATGCTGATAAACTCAATATGGATATCTGGCGCCTCCTGCTGGACACTCAGAAAACAACATCAACACACACCAGAACTTTACACTTATTTTTATTATTTCAGCTACATTGTGTTTTCATGAAATACATAAACTAGTGAAATTCAGTCTTGTCTAGATGAAGTAAAACCTGAATCGGTTCACTCTGAATTAATAAGTTCTTTAAAACAGTGTGAATGTGTGAGACAGACTTATTTACAGATCATGTATTTATTATTGATGTCACAATACATATTTCAAAGCAGCTTTGCAGAGATCTGTGTGTCTCAGTGTCAGTCAGAAATGATTATTACAGTCTTTGTTGATTTATTTGTGCTATAATTCACTGTACATTGGTTCATCAGACATTTTGATCTAGTTTTGTTTTAATCTGAACTGGATTTGAGCAGTGGCCCTCCAGCAACAGGTTTGGACACCCCTCGTTTAGAGACACTTTAATGATTAACACACTTCGGTTTAATGCTCTTCTGATAAAATAAATGCTGATAAGCATCCTTTCATGTCACTGAAGCTCTCAGGAGCTTAAAGTGTCAAAATCTGTCAATCTTTTTTCCCAGTGTGCCGCACTGTGGTCCAAGAGCAACTCTCACGGGCCACATTTACATATGACGTCACCAATGAAAACCAGTCAGATCTAATGTTATGAACAGATAATATTATTATTATATCTAGATGTCACACACAGAAGAGACGGTGTTTTCTGACGGCACATACAGTGTTTTATTTCTGTCACTCTCTGCAAAATCACCAAATACTATAAGAAATTTCACAAATGTCTGACCTCTTGTTCAATAAACTCACGTTACACAATCCCCTGATATTCAGTATGTCACAGAAAATGAGAACAATGTATTCCACCAAATAAAAACTAACTTACTGACATTACAGTAATCAGATAATAATGCTCAATTAACACTATTTAACTGTGGGTGTAAATCCTCTTCAACAGCATCGTATCAGTCACCAAACAATAACGGCGTGTTACAGGCCTGTCATGACCGTATGGGGTCAGCTGAAGCAGGAACATGAAGAAAGAGTCTCACTACCAGAGACATGCTGAAAAAAATAAGCTTTATTTCATAATAAGGGTTTGTTGTCAGGGGCAGACAAGGCCAAAATAACAAACAGAACAATCTCTTTGTTTAACCTCTACACTTCCTAACACAAAAATAAAGAAAACAAAATACAGTTTAAACTCACCAACCTCCCGAACCAAAAACAATGAGAAAAGATAGATATGCAAAATAAAATGCCATCAAACCCCATACATTCTTTAGTTTGTCAAAAATATACTGTATTTACCAGAATATTTACAGGTGATAATACAGAAGTCTGTAGCAAACAAAGCAAGATCAGAATCCAGAATCGTCAAACAGGCGAGGGTCAAGAAAACAGGAACTATCAAATGTCCAAAATCTCCAGATAATCCCTCACAATCAATCTCTCTACGACACTCTAGACCAGCACTAAATAACTATCTAAACTGAAGAATAACAAGTTTTGACTAATTTTAAATAAACACAAAAAATAAAGATGAAAAATGATCGTGAGAAATGTAGGTCTACTTTTGCTATTGTTAAATAAATGTTCAGCAATATCTCCCAAAGATTTCTGAATTTTTGCACATTTTTCTCTTTATATATATATTGTTGATATGATAACTAGTAAATACACAAAGAGTCATCATGCTTATTTAAACCATGTCTGAAAATAATATATGATCACCAAAATGATTTTATATGGCAAAAACACATTATAGTTCGAACTTACATTCATTTAATCCATTTTAATTTAGATAAAAAATAGTGAAAGTGTAATGTTTAAGTGTGGTCAGCATATCATTGTCAGCATGTGCGTTTGTGACGGGCGCAGGTTGAGAACCACACTAAACATCATCTGTACTTGTGTTGTTTTGCCATAAATGAGACGACTGAATTCTGATGGATCAACATGACTCTCTCAGTGAGTCTCTCCTGCAGATCCAGCTGTAGCGCCTACTAGTGACTGAACATAGAAACAACACATTATTTTATGTGATCACAGCCTGATCCTAGTCTTGATATCAACAAACTTAACTTTGATGGTTATTTCTGCACGCTCTTCTTCTGCTGAAGACTGCAGGATCTGATGTCATAAACCAGAACAACCACAGTAGCCACGCCCACCAGAGCAGAGAGAGCCAATCGGATCACAGCTTCAGTAAAGCCACAACAGCCTTCTGAGAAAAGAAATGAGCAACATAAAAATATAAATATTGTTGAGTTAATGAAAACAAACACACAAAACAATTATAATAGTTACTTACGGCTGACAGTGACAGTGAATCTCTTGTGTAAAGTCTGTTTGCTGCTGCTGATCTTCACTTTATAAACTCCAGAGTCTGATAATCTGGTGTTTGTGATGGTCAGAGATCCAGTCTGATGATCCAGCTTCAGTCTGTCTCTGAATCTCTCATCAGGATCATATAATGGTGGACTCTTGGCCTCTAGATCATGTTTAGCTATGAGTTTTCCTTCATCTCCAAACCTCCACACTATCAGCTCTTTTCCATGTGTTTCAGTATCAGTCTGAAGAGTGACAGATTCTCCCTCCGTCTCTGATACTCTCTTCATTTCACCTTTAAAAGCTTCAATAACAGCTGGAGACTCTGCATGAGACAGATTCACAGATATTAAACATTAAACACAGTTACTGGCACTAGAATATTAACTTTAACAGTCAATTAGTTTACTTAATTCATTTTAATTAATAAAACTACAATAAACTTCAAAACATCTAATTATTCATAAATAAAGTGTCCTCACCATAGACAGTAACTCTGAAATTCAAAGGTAAGGTCCCAGTTCTGTGGTTGATCTCTAGTTTATAAAGTCCAGAGTGTTTAGTTCTCATGTTTGTGATTGTCAGAGATCCAGTCTGATCCAGCTTCAGTCTGTCTCTGAACATCTCAGGGAGACTGCGAGACAGTGAAATGTTATTTTCCTCGATTTGAGCAATGACTGAATGTGAATCTCCAAACCTCCACATCATCTGAATAATTCCCTGTATTTGAGTAAGATCAGGGTTTAGAGTGACTGAATCTCCCTCCATCACTGTCTTCTCTTCATCTGATTCAGCACCAAACACTCCTGCAGAACAAACACAAACAGTTTCTCAGAGATTAAACTCATATAACACTGATGCTCATGTTACTGAACAGAGTTCAACAGAAATCAGTCTTGGCCTCATAAACAGTATTTGACTTATTACAAGGCCCCTATGATGCTCATTTATGGATTCATAATTTTGATTATGGGGTCTGCAAAATTGGGTTTTTCACCCTCTGTCTGAACGCTCTATTTTTATAATTTTTTACAGAACCATCAGAACAATACAGCATGTAAAACTGTGTAATTCCCCAACAAATGTTAAGATTGGGAGGTAATACATGATCACACTCTCAAAGTTACACAATATATCATCAAAACGGTAATACCTCAGGAGACACAATTACAGAACTGGTCTCTGTCAAAAATAACTTGCACCAACAAGTACCAAAATGTCTCTCTGAATATCCACAGGTCTGAAGTGCACTGAATAATATGAACAAATATTAAATGCTGTGGGTCAGCACCGGGTGTGGCACACATTTCCTGAAAACAAGTGAAGCCAAATCGTTTCGATCGCCCCCTGGTGGCTAGCTGGTCATAAAGCCCACCATCTCCATGTAAACCAATGGGACAATCAAGTTACACTTCAATAGCATTTTTCAGGAATGTATCACAACCTTTGGAACATGAAAACAAAATAATTTTGGTAAATTGCTGTAATTTTTTCTGAGCATATTTGTGTGTACCGTACGTACATCAGGGGAGGTGCTGTCTAAAGCAGGGATGGGCTAGAGAGACACTGCCCTGCATAGTTTACTCCCAACCCTGATGAAACTAGTAATCCTGAAGGAATTGATCAGCTGGTTCAGGTGTGTTTGATCAGGGCTGGAGCTGAACTCTGCAGGACAGTGAGTTTGTCCATCCCTGGTCTAAAGTGACATACTGGCAACATATAATCAGTCAGTTTGCCCACTAGGCATTTACTATAGCCCTGTAAACATTCATTTGAATTAATTATTGGACTTCATTTTGCACAGTGAGAGTAATTTGCAGACTTATCTTCAACCATGGTAAAAAATAATTAAATAAATAAATAAAAACTCCCCTGCCCGTAGCTCCCTAGTAACTCTTGAAACCTCGATTAGCTTGTTTAGATGCGTTTCATTTGAAGCAAAACTCTGCATGACTCTGGGTTTCCAGGACCATGTTGGCCACCATACTGATCATACTGTTTCCAGTGTCAGAAATACCGATCGTACTGTTTCCAGTGTCCGAAATACTGATCGTACTGTTTCCAGTGTCCGAAATACTGATCGTACTGTTTCCAGTGTCCGAAATACTGATCGTACTGTTTCCAGTGTCAGAGTGAAACCCAATGTGAAAAATAAACAGAAATCATGAACTTACCGCACAGTAGTAGAAAAATCTGAAACTATTTGAAATTGTTCTTCATACTGTCGAAGATTCCAGTAAAATCTGATTTCAGTGAATATTGCTGTTGTTTCTGAACCACACTCTCCCGACCGAAAGCGATGAGGGTGATCAAACACCCGCTAAACACCAACACAGAGAGATCTGAAAGACTGCAGAAGTGCAGAAAACTGTAATGACAGAGACTATAACGGTTCTTTCTTTTGTCCTGTCCAAATACCCACACTTGCAGTCTTTGCACTTTGACCACTTCTCTACTTACATGACGTATTTCCTGTCATTTCCTGTATTTGGCTGAAGTGGGCGTGAAGACCACAAGTTTGTGTAGAACGTTTGATTACCCGATGAGTCTTGTAAAAAATCCATGTGTTTACAGAGCTTTTTATTATTATTATTATTATTATTATTTGTTTTCAATACTCTGCATTTTAAATACACTTCTAAATGTCTGTTCAGTCGCTGTGTAACTAACAGAAGACACAATATTAAAATTGTGGTGCTTCTTTAAGTGATAAACAGCAGTTGTAAATGTTGTACAAAATACACACAGCCCACTCATCTTTGCATCGATAAAATGCGAATTTGAATATGAAGATAATTGTTGATCATCAGATGTTTGAGTGACCCTAGAGTGGCCCTATTGCGTCCATTGCCAGAGTAAGCCAATGAAACAGGCTGGGAAGTGCTAGATAGGCCTTGAGACACTGTGCAAGCGGCACCAGCTGAACTCCAGACGCACCTGCAGAGGGGCAGCAAGGTGGAGCGCAGGGGCCCAACCCGGGAGGCATAGCGTCCTGCATGTGTTTGATCACTTCCGTCCGCTTCTGCACTGCAGAGAAATGCTGGGCAAACTCCTCAACAGTGTCGCTGAAGAGACTGGCAAAGCAAACTTTGCTATCCTCCTTTATCTCAGTCCGGTTCTGCCGTTCCTGGACCACTAAGGTGGGCCTCGTCTGACCCACACGGTGACTTTCATTGCCCTGAGGGTAAAGTCCATCGCTGTACGCAGTTCCTGCATCAACCAGAGTTCAGAACTACCTTCATGCAGCTCGTTTGGTGCTTCGGACTGTGTACTTGCAGGAGGGCCATAGCATGCAAGGTGGAGGCAGCCTGTCCGGAGGCACTATAAGCTTTGGTGGCCGAGACCTTACAGGCCTTACGGGCATAAATGGACCGCAATTGCATGCTCCACCTGAGGATTACTCTGGGATCAATCCAATCCCTCCTTCAGACAGCACACCAAATAAACACTATATCTGATTTCATGTATGTAGGAACTTGTGAAATGATGGAATTTTAAAAGTGTGATTTCTAGAGCTGGAAAAGTCACGGGAAATAATAAAATCTTGAGTTAAGCTGTAATATATTCTACCAGATTGAAATTGCTTATTTTAAAAAAATAAAAGAAAAACAACTTTGCATGAGGTTTTTGAATGGCAATTTGACACACATTGGACTTATGATTGCTATTTTCAAAGGTGCATTAACACAAAAAACTATACAGCAAGCAAACACACTAAAGGAAAGTGAATCATTGCCTAAACATAAAATAATGAGTGTCCATATAAAGGTCATTTGTTTGTTGTATCTCTGCAGTTATGATAATGGTGATTATGGAATCATCATCATACAGATTATTCAATAATCATTAAGTCAAACTCTGAGTCTGTATGAAGTTTTACAGTGACATTTTCATCTATTCCAGAGTCAAGACTTTCTCACAATATTAAGATGGCTGATAGCCGTCCTACACTTCCGTAACTAAAATAGTGAATTAATTATAGCAGTTGTGTTGTTTTCAGAGCTGTGATCTCACTGTTGAGGTTTGGAAACATGTTAATGTAGAGTATGAGTTAGTTTAAGCACTTCCTCTGTAGTGCCGCACTACATTCAACTCTATCTGTTCAGTTAACAATAGCATTAGTTCAGCCTGTTTAATAAACTGAATTTTAACCCAGTTTAGAAATGCATCAACAAAAACAAACTTCTGGAAGTATATTTTCAAGAGTCTGTTTGAGTGTCAGTGTTACAGTTAAAGTTTTACTGTATTCTCATCTTCAGACAGCATGTACACCAACTCTGTCAGATAATAAAATATAGTGGCTGGATCTGACATCAGCTCAATCTGATTGGCTGCTCAGCATATGCAGCTTCCATTGGTCCTTTGTGTCTGAATGGGCGGGGCTTGGATAAAATTAGATGAGCATCAGACTTTGCCTGTATAGAGTTTACTGTAGTGTTGTATTGTATTAACACAGTTTATCTACACTATCTCTGTATCTTTATACTCAAACAAACTAAGTTGGTGAAATTATTTTAAGTCAATATCTATAAGTATTTTAAAAATAATTGCACTTACAAGCCTAAACCAATAACTTTACTCTTGTAAGGTGAAGTGTGTTAAAGTCATCAGTGTATCAAATAATGCGAATCATTATGAACATGAATGAATAATTTCATTATTAGTTTATCTTTGCAGCTTTGCTTCACAGTTTAACATCCTCACATTATGAGCTCATGAAGGGGATTCACCATTAAACAATCTTGAATGCCAGGACCCAAAGTTTGACAGCAGAACCTTGCCCTGAGCATCACACTCCCTCAACCGGCCTGCCTTCGTCCCATAGTGCATCCTGCTGCTATCTCCTGCTAAAACCTCACTGTTCCTACACATGATAACACATGATGTACATAAATAATGAACTGAATGTGAATGTTGCTTGCTCTCCAACAGTTGTAAAATGGCAGAAATGTGTTTGTTAACTTAAAATTAAAGACAGTCATATATGTGTGTGGTATATGCCTATATATATAATAACATCATAGAATGTGTAGGATTGTGTGACAGCAAAAATATGCTGCTTCAAATGTATACATGGTATATCATGAATCCCACAAGATTTGTGGACGAAAACATTAAACACTATCAGGTGCATCCCTTTACTAAAATATACATTATATAACACCTAATTTCAACATTTATTCTCTCTATCCAGAGCGAATCCTGAAAAGCTCATTGTTTTCTATTTGGTTTCAATTGTTTTCATTAATTATTTTCATTATTTGTTTACAATTGTTTTCATCAATTGTTTTCTATCTTTAATGCTTTTTTTTTTTTTTTTTTTTTTTAGATATTTTTAAAATGTTATTTACCTCTAAACTACTAGATTTATTAATAATGTAATTTAATAATATAATTTCAGCACATTGTTTCATGTAAATACAAAATAACTCCTTAAGAAAATGTGTTAAAATAACTCAAATGTCTCACACTGGGTGTCTCTGCTGACCTCTTGTGGAAAAAAATATATGACATGATATTTCATGACTTTTGCCACTAGTTGGCCTTTAGCTCTATATGGAGCAAATGAACTGTTCCTCTGGGTCCTAAAGTCAGTTTTTCTTTAGGTTTTTTTTCTTCTTCTGTATGCTTTCAGGTTTATATTTATACATTATAAAATCATTTTTTGGTAAAATTGTAGCATTTTTTCTTTTAATTTTGAGCATTTTTAGATTTGTATTCATACTGAAGTGTCAGATATTGTAATAATTCAAGAAAAACAAAACAACAACAAGTTAAAAACAAGAATATTTATTTGAAAGAGCTCATTTTAATTCACAATTTAAACAAATGCTGTTGCAGCTTTAAAAAAATGCTAATGCTGCTATAATTTCACCATTTATTTGTCATTTAATGAGAATGATGTAAGAGAGTAAAAGTGTCGTCATTTTCTAGTCCAAACCTGCAGCTCTGAATGAATAATAAAGACGCATTAACTGATCAACAAGCAGACAGAAACTATACAAAAAACATGCTGAACTGAGAAAAATAAGCAATAACTACAAATAAATCAGAGCATCACTTTGGATTGTTTGTGAACATGTAAAAGACATTGAAAGTATTTATAATGGCACTGAATGACACCATTAGATTCATCTTCTTCTGCTCATGTGGTTTTTGTGTCATTATTTGACTGATTTGTGATGGTTCTTGTTCACAGAGGCATAACGTTCACTGCAGTTTTCCTGAGATCCAGCTTTTGCTCCTCTGATGGAAGCATAAGTCACTTTATCATCACAGCGAACCTGAATGAACATCACAGTTATTGTTTCAACACACAATTATTACAGCATGATGTTTGAGCTCAATTCATGACACAAATTCAGAAGAAAACACAAACTATCATGTTGAGAGAAGCTGGACAACATCAAGGAAGTGTTTCTCACCTTCTTCTTTTGGTCTTGGTTTTTACTGTACGCAGTGACCTCAGAATAAGTCACATGATCATCTGTCTGCTCCTAAACACCAATGGAAATATGACAAACCAAGATATTGTAGTAGACTGAGTTCAATTGTGGCAGTTCCAGTTGTGTCCTCTAGGGGGTGTGTGTGCTTATGTTGAGTGTGAATTTACCTGTTGAGGAAGAGTGTTCTGTCCTGTTGGATAGACAGGTCGTGTTTGCTGATCCTGTAAAAAGAGCAGTTATTAGTAAAATCCTCTCCTGCATTCTCCTCTCTTGTGTGGTTTATTGATGCCAAGTTTCACAATGACGTTATGATGACAGATCCTTGAGACATGAATGATGTTACAGGAAAATCACCACAGTGTCAAATATACACAAACATACACAGATTACTGAAGATGAATCATATTGTTCACTGGCAGTAGATGAATGTAAATGTTGATTGTGTCGTTGGTTCATCATATTTATTCTTATCTGTGAGTTTTAGAGCAGAAACAGTTCAAATACACTAACCTGTCATTATATAATCTGACTAATACGAGTGTCATATTTCAGGATCAGAGCTTATAAACACTAATAACTCATGATCGACCTACAATACTCACCTCAGAGTCATCAGTTCCTCTTCTGTTATCTGAAACATAACGTCAAGAGAATATTGATGATCAAACACATAATACAGTCTCCAATTAAACTGATTTTATAATAATTCTAGTGCTGTAGAATAGAAACATTAAACTCTGTCTGAGAGGAATTCTGTCTAAATTACACGTTTATTTCATCAGATGTTTTGGACTTTTTGTCTGTTATATAATATGAGAAACTGTAAAAACTCACCGTCTCTTTTTCTGCGAATCATCCAGATAATAAGAGCAGGAAGGAGAACAGCGAATGAAACGACAACAATCACAATCACTGAGAGAGAGACGATATTACAGTCATATTAATACTGATGTCCACTGAGCTCATTTTCACTACAATGAGTTCATTTAGATCCTGATTCTAGAAAAACTCCAGAGTGTGAAAACAAGCACTGAAATGAGGATGATCTTCATACACACCTGGAGAGGTTGGGATCTTCTGATTCTCTGTACAAATGAAAGGATGGATGAATTAAAGTTTGGCTTGATTTCTTCTCAGAGTTTGAGCTGCTGACTGGAATCAGAAGATGAATGTTCAGATGTTCATCTGTAGGACATTAACATCATATTTTACAGTAGTAATAGTTGTTTCTCACCTGAATACTTGACAGTGTATCTGACTGAGGTCTGGAGGTGATTTCTGAGAGTAAGCTGACATCTCCACTCTCTGTTGTCATCTTCATTCAGGAGTGTTGTAGTCAGAGTGATGATACAGTGATCTGATGAGAATAATATCTGATATCTGGAGTCTGTCTTCAGATCAACACCAGCCTGATTCACCCACAACAGATGAAGACCATCAGAACGAACCCAATCATCACAGGAGAATCCAGAATATGAATACACCTGACAGGAGAGAGTCACAGAGCGACCTGGACTGATCTCAGTCTGTGAGGATGATGATGATGATGATGATGATGATGATGGAGACACTGAAACTAAGACACAGGACACAATAATCAACTGAGTTTAAAAGGAAAATTTTAAATTGATCACATGATCATAAACTCACCATGAAGAACATGCAGATAAACACGTTCATCAGGTCCTTGTTTTCCTCCATTCACATATTGTTGGCAGATATAAGATCCATAATCTTCTTCTGTGACGTTCTTGATGTTCAGAGAGCAGTCAGACCCCAGACTCAGTCTCTCATGTCTCTCTGTGTCTTTCTTCTTTATCCCTAATTCAATCAGTGGAACTGCTGCTGAATATCTGTTATAGTAGAGCCATGTAGTTGATTTACAGTCAGAAAGATCATTATTACAGGACAGATGGACATTTTCACCAGAACTGATGAACACATGAGCATCATTCACTCCACTGGACCCTGAAACACAGTATATTTGAGTGATCATTATGATATATATTAATAAATGAAGGTAAAACATACCAACATATAAATCAGAAGATTCAAATCATAGTCTTTTTCCCTCATGAACACAATCATCACACTCTCCAGAATAAAGTGTTTGTCTTGATCATGTAGCTGTTGAAATCTCTGAATATGAAGATAATTGTTGATCATCAGATGTTTGAGTGACTCTATGTCCAGTATCAGGAATAATACAGTATGATCTGTATGTATCAATACACAACTCTGAGATCACAACGTGAATGTGTGCAAGAATAAACTGAGCATGTTCAAATCAACTCTTTCCAGACTAATTCCACTAAATGTCTTTAGAGAAAATCCAGATTTCTTTACCTGTGAGAAGTGAAGAGAGAATGATCAGTCCCAGCAGACACAGATCACACTGATCAGCCATTTTCTGTTTCTGTCAGTCTTTCTCTTCTTTATATAGTTATATAGTTACAGTTCTTCCTCTAAACACTGTCAGCTCCTCCTGTGTGTCTGAACTTCCTCTGATCTGACCGACTAAAGTGTTGAAATCCTGCTAGAGTTGATATATGCATATGTATATATAGTGACACTGTACCAGTGCATGATGGAGAAGTGTTGCTTGTCTTTTTCATTAATGCTCAAATGTAATTTACAGCACATTTAAACTGTAATAGGAACTGTCTCTCAAGAGAATCTGATGGTGATGTGCCATAACCATAACTATAACTATAACCATAACCATAACCATAACTATAACTATAACCATAACCATAACTATAACTATAACTATAACCATAACTATAACTATAACTATAACTATAACCATAACTATAACCATAACCATAACTATAACCATAACCATAACCATAACTATAACCATAACTATAACTATAACTATAACCATAACCATAACTATAACTATAACCATAACCATAACCATAACTATAACCATAACTATAACTATAACTATAACCATAACCATAACTATAACTATAACCATAACCATAACCATAACTATAACTATAACCATAACCATAACCATAACTATAACTATAACCATAACCATAACTATAACCATAACCATAACCATAACTATAACCATAACCATAACTATAACCATAACCATAACTATAACCATAACCATAACCATAACTATAACTATAACCATAACCATAACTATAACCATAACTATAACCATAACCATAACCATAACTATAACTATAACTATAACCATAACCATAACTATAACTATAACCATAACCATAACTATAACCATAACCATAACTATAACTATAACTATAACCATAACCATAACTATAACTATAACCATAACCATAACCATAACTATAACTATAACCATAACCATAACTATAACTATAACCATAACTATAACCATAACTATAACTATAACTATAACCATAACCATAACTATAACCATAACCATAACCATAACTATAACTATAACCATAACCATAACCATAACTATAACTATAACCATAACCATAACTATAACCATAACCATAACCATAACTATAACCACTAACATGAGAGAGATCAGGCTTTGACAGGACAGCGCTTGTGAAGCTTGTTCTTCAGTGTGATAAAGTTCATATTGTAAACCACACTGGCTCAACACACATCTGATCTGAACTCAGTCTATAAGGATGTACTTTTGCACACGAGAACATTTACTGTTAGTTTCATTTCTTTATTTTTAAATTTCCTGCATGCAGTTAAATTATAGAAATACAATCATTCAATTATTAGTGCTCAAACAAACTCTTTATTAAAAGTCACTGGACTACATAAAAACAAGTTGAAACGACGTGTTCATCCAAACACCATCCTCAGATGTAAAAACACAGGAAGTGAAGGACCTGCTACAGTCACATGACCAGCACACAAATAGAAGTCACATGACTTAGGTTAACCACATAGCAGATGGTGTTCCTCTGCGCTCATGGTAGAGCCTCTTCTCCTCCCGCGGTGGAGCACACTGACCCGTCCACACAGCGCCGTGGCATCGTTTCTTAGACAGCGTTATATACGTGAGTCACATGATGTCTCAAACCCCTCCTCTGTTCAATGAGGGACGCTCCAACCCTTTACATGAATGGCACATGAATCTCCTTAGTTTTCTCTGTCCAGAATCCTCCCCTCATGGATGTGAAAGCTGTGTTTCTTTTGGTGTAAGTGATGTAAACTGCTGAGTCCTGCCCTGAAGAGCTCGTCTGTGAGATCCATGTGTCCATAAAGTGGCTGTTTTGTTTCCTCTATGGACAGATCCTTGCATTCCTCACTGCACTTAAAGGGTTAGTTCACCCAAAAATGAAAATTATGTCATTTATTACTCATGTCGTTTCACACCCGTAAGACCTTCATTAATCTTCAGAACACAAATTAAGATATTTTAGTTGAAATCCGATGGATCTGTGAGGCCTCCATAGGGAGCAATGACATTTCCTCTCTCAAGATCCATAAAGGTACTAAAAACACTTTTAAATCAGTTCATGTGAGTACAGTGGTTCAATATTAATATTATAAAGTGACGAGAATATTTTTGGTGTGCCAAAAAATAACAAAATAATGACTTATAAAGTGATGGCCGATTTCAAAACACTGCTTCAGGAAGATTCGGAGCATAAATGAATCAGCGTATCGAATCTGCTGATCGGAGCGCCAAAGTCACGTCATTTCAGCCGTTGGCAGTTTGACACGCGATCCGAATCATGATTCGAAAACAGAGTACTAAAATAAACTGTATTTCAACTTTCTGTGCGCTTTTTTTTCACATGGGAAGTCAAAGTGTGGATCTAAACCACTCACAAGTACAAATAAGACTTTAAGACTTTTATGGCCTTAAATTTTAATCTAGTCTTAACTTTTAAACTAGTGGATAATCCAAGGCACTCGAATCAAGTAAAAAATGATTTTAAAAAGCCTTTATTTCATCTTGGCTAATTCTTAAAAACAGGTGACGCGTACAAACTGCACACCTTTGCGGCTGGTATTGCCTTCATCAGGGTGTGAGTAACAAACACATTTGAGTTCATTTTGAGCAGCAGTTAATTAGTCTAATGAGTTTCACCTGATTGAGCTACACAAGACAAACAGAAGTGAGGAAACTGAGGATTACATATCAAATTATATCAAACACAGTATAATCAATATATTAGTAAAGACTCCACAATTCAATGAATATAATCAATAACATCACAAATCAATAAACATTATATATATATATATATATATATATATATATATATATATATAAAATAAAAAATATATGTTAGATTGAGAAAATATTACAAAAAAAAGGTACAAAGTCTAATTCCCCATTTGAGCCTGGAAATTTAGTTGCTTTCAATGTATAGATCCAGAAAGACTCTGTTTGTAGAAGCTTATTAACCCTATAACCTCCTCTTATTGACCTACAAACATGTTCTGTGCCGATTATCTTCAATGTTCCTGCTACCATTCCTTATAATGAAGAGCCATCGGATATAAAGGGTTACAGACTCGAATTGCATTCTTATGTTCTGCTAATCTAATCTTTAATTTCCTAGTAATCATCCCTATAAAAGCAACCAAATGGACACTCCAACCGATACACCACAAATGAAGTATTACAATTAATAAATGATTTTATTTTATAATCAAAGCCTGAAGTTACATCTTTAATCATGTTAGTCTTAACCATATTGTCACAGTGATTACAATTGCCACATCTGTGATTTCCTGCACTCGGGCATTACCAAGAACTAGATTTCTTAGAGGGAAGATGACTTCTCACTAATTTATCTCTAATCATAGATGCTTTCTGAAAGGCAATGGAAGGAGACTTAGGCATGACTTTCCTGAGATGACGATCACTCATAACAATTTCACAATTATTTTTTATAATTTTCTTAATTCTGTTCGCTTCTGTACTAAACTGTGTAACAAAATAAACAGAATTGTCAAAATCTTGTGGTTTGCGTTTTTGTACTAGTAACTCATCTCTACTGATATTTCTTGCTTTATCAAAAGCTTTTGATAGTTTGATAGTTGGTTTGTACGTGTCACCTGTTTTTAAGAATTCGCCAAGATGAAATAAAGGCTTTTTAAAATAATTTATTTTTTTATAAAATTCATTGTTTTTCTTTGTGTAATTTAAAACCTTTTAAGGATCTGTAGGAACCCTGCATAATTTGGCCTCACTTTTCAGGATATGTACAGCACGATTTTTCTGAACACACAGATCTCAACTTTCTTGTTGGTGTGAACAGGAGTTAATGGATCCCAATTAACTAACAAAATGACTTGTACATAAGACATATTTTGTTCTTCAGCACATGAAGATGATCTGCTTACCATGATTTCAGACTGTGGTGATGTGGTTTCTCCACTGCATGGATCTTCATGTGTATCTTCAGGTGAGTTTTAATAGAGAAACTCTTTCCACACTGATCACACGTGTGCATCTTCTCTCCAGTGTGGATCCTCTCATGTGTTTTCAGATCTGCTGACCGACTGAAGTGAACATCATAAAACTGAGACTTGCTGTGATAGACAACTTGCAATAATTTGCATTTTTATAAATTAATTTCATATGTCCCTGAAGCTTTCTATGAATGCGGTACATTAATCTTCTGATTGTACAGAATCAGCTGTTGGTCCACTGACAGAGTCCAGCGGTCTGGGTGAAGGTATAATGCGTGTCATTTCAGCGCTCCTGCTAATCTGATTTGATAGGTTACATTATCTGTTGTTACTTTATCATCTGAGGTATCTGACAGGACTTTTGTGCATTGGACTTTTGTATGAATAGACATATGCTGTGTTTAGATAAATCATTCAGATTGACCTGTATGATGCAGTTAGATCATACGACACACTGAGAGGTAAACACTGTAAAAACGTAGTAATGTATAATAAATTAAGATAATGTGTATGTGTTTGCACATATTGTGATTTTAGCTGACTGTTTATCATGATTATATTATAACGGTTATTAGGTTATTAGTTAGATTTGATAATAAGATAATGTTATATCAGTGTAGGCATAAGTGTATAGTGTGGTATATTGCATATGATCAACATATTATCCATATAATGTCTAGGCTTGATAATTGCTGCTGTTATGATTATCATCGTCATTATTATTATGTCAATATATAACAATGTATAACAATCAATTTGTGATCAGGAGCAAAAATTGAATCAATTTAAGACAGTGGTGACAGTGTTGATGGTAATAAATATAGAGATAATTACATGGAAAAACAATGATAAATATCTTAATAATTGAATTTATTGCACACAACATAATTCTTAGATCAGGGCTGGCAAGTGGTGGCTCTGTTGCTTGGATAGCGCCCCCTTCTGGCAGCTGACTCGCCAAAATCTTGTCTCTTTTAATGCACAGCACAGACAAACAGGTAAAGGGTGGTCCTGTTGTTTCTCTCTGACAGCAGGTTCACAAGAACACCTTCGTTAATGAACAACACACACAATTTAACTGATTATTATTACCATCAACACCACTAAACCATCATAATTATTTAATACAATTGTCATGCTTAAATAGTGAGTTATAGTATATTATACATAATTGGAAGTATTATTCACAATTCTTAACTAATATATTGATATATAATGATGTACGATGGTAATATGAGCTATACCAGTAATATTTATATAACAAGTATCATAAGCATAGAGAGAAACATGTACGACATTGGTGTGATATTGTATATAAATATATTGTTTTTTATATTGGTAACCGTTCATTAGGATGAATAGGGGGTGGGGTTAAATAAGTTTGTCATCTTCCCACTCCTTTTCGAGCTATAATGATAGATAAACTGTGAACATCTCTGAAATATATTTACAGATACTGTTATTCCAGTTATTTCTTTTGTTTGTTTTTTTTTCTTTAACCACTGTGGGTATAATGTTTAATACTGTACAATATATTAATTTTTCTGTGTACAATACTTTTATTTCTATGACTCAAAATAAAGTAATCAATCAATAAATATATAAATGAGGTTTATTGTGATCTATAATCTGGTCTGAGAATCTCATCTACACTATATTTAGTTTTGGGACGCCTGCCTTTACGCACACATGAACTTTAATGACATCATTCTTAATCTGTAGGGTTTAATATGGAGTTGGTCCACCCTTTGCAGCTATAACAGCTTCAACTCTTCTGGGAAATCTTTCCACAAGGTTTAGGAGTGTTTTTATGGGGATTTTTGACCATTCTTCCCAGGTGAAAAAAAGTACACTTCTATAATTTACTTAAAGTGCTCTATTTCCGTGCACTAATTTTGTATTTAATATACTAAAAATTCTTCTTTAGTGCTTCTTAAGATCATCTAAGTGTACTCAACTGTGCTATTTCGAGACAGTATGAAATATGAACTAAAATGTGCTTTTAATACACTATCTATTAGCTACCACTTGTAGCATGCATCTCTTACTGACATCTCTCGACATGATTAACCTTTTTTGGTGAAATATTGAGGAGACAGGAGCTAATGTGTGTGTCGCACATAATCCCCAGCAATTGTTTATTCAATGTCTTCCTTTACATTGTAGTTCAATAAAGCTTTATCAAAAGTATATTTCTTTTTTTTTTTTTTCTTATTAATGCACAAACGTCATTTTTTTCCTCTGTCAAAACAATGCACAATGCACATTTCACATTTATATTTCCCCCCTTTTTTCCACACACACACACACACACACACACACACACACACACACACACACACACACACACACACACACAAATCACACATTTGAGCTTTTCACTTCTTTAAATCTACTGAGACAATTCAAAAGTTATCTTATGCATATAAGATCATCACACATGACTGGAAATGTAAGGCCTAAGAACCTTAGAAATGTATGTAAACCATACACATTTAACAAGTTACTGATTTTGTAATCAGATTTGCCATTATGTTACATTACATCTTCACAAACTGGAATATTTATATACAATATATTTGCAACATAAACATATGCATAGGAATTAAATGACTCGTGTGCATATTGTTTTGTTATTGACCTGTTAAAGCAGGAAAATTGAGGAGATAGGAGCAAATGTGTGTGTCGCACATAATCCCCAGCAATAGAGTACCTCAGGGATGACGTGTTTTTGTAGGCAAAACCCGCATTTTAGGACTTCCGGTTCCATCGCCGTAAAGTCTATGGGTTTTTTGAATGGGTTTTTGCTAAATCGCCTGAAATAAGGTCTGTGGTTAACAAAGACTCTAAATATGTTCACGTTTTGATCTATGACATAAAACACACCAGTTATAACCTGCTTGTGATTTTTTGACTGTGTCTTAAAATCGGTGGTTGCTAACAAATTGCTAAAAGGGAACTACTTCCTTTGGCGGGGACTTTAGACGTCATCATTAAAAACGGGACATTTGGACAGCATTTCTCATGAAAAAGTGGATAAGTATTCATAACAGCACAGATCATAATCAGTGAGCATGTTTTTAAATAAAGTTGTTTTCTAAATAAAGTTTGAGGACGCTTGGTGGTGATGACATTGATCCGCGACCATGGTGTGCTGTAGTCCGTTTATAGCCTACTGTTAGCCTTTTATATCTGACGACTTTATTTGGGCTTCAAAATGTATAAATGTTGTGTTAACTTGTAAAGATTATCTTGATAGACAAAACGTGTAAGTGTCATAACCCTTTGTTAAACACAGAGCTTATTTTCTGCGATTTTCCAAAAGTCTATGGGAAAAATGCATAATGCCGCTAACTTCCGGGTTGGCCTAAAAAACACGTCATCCCTGAGGTACTCTATTGTGAGAGCGCCGGCGCACAATGCTATTCTGTACGAGTCCTCAGCTCATTTTCAAAATAAGAGTCCTGATCTCACTCAGCAAAAGACAATGATTTACACTTTACATTTTTCAGCTTCCTGTTACATTTGACATATCAAATATAAGCAAAAATGAAAAATAGTATATGGAAAATAAACTGTTTCTTCCAAAATCACAATACCCAAAATGTGTACATACTTTAGGGTGTCACACAAACAATTAAAATGCAGTTTAGTTTGTGAGGATGCCAAGGAATAATTGAATAAGAGTGTAAAAGTAGGCTACATAAAATAATTATTATTGTGTAACAAGCAAATTAAAATGATTCACATTTATTATTTACAAAATGGAAAAAGTAAATAAAACGTTTGTTAAGATCATGACTCAAACATTTACATTTTGGGCTTAATAGCAACATGCCATTAATGGGCTTATTCAAGTCCTCTTTTATTTTTGGAGTTATTTTTCCCCATTCCACATCTTCCACATGTGTGTTTCAGTCTGTGTTGCAAGTTGGTGAATAAAGATACTTGCCAGGTTTAGTGTCACTACTCCACTTTATTAATTTATCCAGTGTAATACCCGGATGCCGCCACACAAATGTGGCTTTTTGTTAATGACTGTCCTACTACAGGATTTAACACAGAGTAACAGCTCACTACCAGTTACAAAAGACACTGGAACAGTCCGTCACAGCCAATTCTAGTTGCATTTTTCATTAATTACTTTCTTAAATTATACTTTGACTATGTTCTGGCTCGCCATCTAGTGAGTCAACATTTTTTTTGGCCCAATGCCAAACTTACTTGCCAACCCCTGATGTAAAGTATAATTTAAACAATTCGCTTCTTCGCGTGGATTTCCTTTGCTGTACACAACTTGGTTCGTGCGAGACTAGCCTATTCTCACCGGAGATCACACTGCACCTGGGACGCCACTCTCCTGTGAGCGCGCGTATGACAATTAGTGGAAGCTAGAGATTACAGTTTATAAAGTGTTAAATATGGATATTTTTCTTACACAAATGCACCGCTTCGCTTCAAAAGGCCCTTATTAACCCCCTGGAGCTGTGTGGACTTCTTTTATAATAGATGAGTGCAATGTTTTGGACTTTTTTGCAATGCTAAAGAATCCAAACAGAACATCCTTACAAAACAGAAAAAAACAGTTGATGAACTTTGAAAATTCAAACCCCAGATGATCTGAAGAGCAGTTTCTTTTGGGGCACCACAAAAAGAGCAGCACATGTCTGTCTCTGACTTAAATCTTTTTAAAGTAGGCTTTAGCTGGGTGAAATAATAATTTGTATGAGATTTTTTTTAAAACTTGTCTTGTCTTATTTCCTGAATGACCTGTCAAGTTTCTTCTTCCCCAGCAAACACACATTTTCCAGCAGGTTCAGAGGATGAAACACTTTTTCTCTCTTTTCTTCACCGGCGGCTGGTACAGAACTGCACGGATGGCTTCATCAAACACTGTTTTAATTCCCTGCTGTGTTAAGGCAGAGCACTCCAGGTACTTCACAGCTCCTATATCCTTGGCCATTTCCAAGCCTTGATGATATGTAATTGGGGTTTCATTCTCCTTTTTCAGCCTTTCAATGGTGTCCTTGTTGCCTCTCAAATCAAGTTTAGTCCCGACAAGTATTATTGGTGTGCAGGGGCAAAAATGTCTGACCTCTGGATACCACTTTTGAAGGATGTTCTTAAATGAGAATGGCCTATCAAGAGAGAAACAGATCAAGAACACATCTGTGTTCACGTAGGAAAGTGGTCGAAGCCTGTCATAATCCTCCACCCCTGCTGTGTCCACCAGTTCCAGTTTTACTGGCTTCCCATCAGCAGTCACACTGACAGAATGATTTTCAAAAACAGTGGGGATAAACGCCTTTGGAAAGACATTGTTGATGTAGCTGATGAGAAGACGTGTTTTTCCCACAATTCCATCCCCAACAACCACGCACTTTATGTCCCGCATCTGTACTCACTCACTGCAGCGTACTGTCCCGTGTCCCGTTATTCCACACAATAAGTGGTGCAGTTTCTGTGAAAGCCAAAGGAAAATGTGAACTTCCTTTTGCTCTGAGTTAGTTGTTTGGCTGCATTCCAACACATTTCCTGTTATTCCGGTTATACAAACAGCCACCACCCAAAAAATCAGATGTGAATCAGATCTCATACATTATATATTTACAACAAATATTTTTAATAGTGTTTATAATCTTCTTTAAATAATATTTACATTTAATATTTGTTTAAAAATGTAGTTTGGGTAAATCAGGAAAGATAATTACTCTTTTTAAGATATGCCAAACACAGATATGACTGCTCAACCCCATTATCATCCTGTCCTCGTGTGAACACAGACACTCCTGATATCCATCCATCTATTCATCTATTCTCCATACCACAGACAGATGTGGCCCCTGATGTGTTTTAAATCAGTGCCTTTCAAGTAAGAAGCAGATCTGTGTACTTTCGGTTTCATTTTAGCAGGAAAACTGCAGCATTAAAGGGTTTATTACAAATTTGACAGAAAAACAAATCTGTATTCTGTAAGTAATAAAGAGAGCAGAAAAGTAAGAAGTAACTGAAAAGAAATCTGAGACAGACACTTCTTTAGACTGAAACACATTAATATGATTTAAAATAATATAATTTTGTTGGTAATTACCTGGAGATGTTGCGTAGACATGATAAAGGGTTATAGCGAGGGAAATGCTTGAAGAAACCACTGAAATGTGACAAAAAAAAAAAAAAAATGACAAATTAAACACCACTCTGGGAATCTTGCACCTGATGGCAAACAAAACATGCACAAGACACAAGTATGAGTCAAAATGCTTTATTACGACAGCATAAAAATGCAATCAAATTTCAGAGAAGCAAAGACATGACTCAATATCACTTCTGAGAAGGACTTGTAGTGTGTTTCTCTATTTGTTGTGGACTTTTGCAGCGCATGTGTTGTCAAACTGATGAAGATGTTTTCTTTATTTGCTGGTGTTTTTTCTGTTTGCATGTGTTTTCTTCATTTGCAGCGCGTTGAGCTCACTCTGCACTGACAGAACGTGTGGTGCAAACTGCTTGTGGTCGGTGCCAACCCAACACTTCATCATAACCTTTCAGTTCAACTTGGGTCGTCAACCATTACTCCTTCCAGGACAGCCAGAAACCTTGGAGTGGTGATGGATGATTGTTTAAGCTTCACAGATCATGTTGCTACAACGGCCCGGTCCTGCAGATTTGCCTTGTACAACATCAGGAAGATTAGACCCTTCCTATCGGAGCATTCCACACAAATTCTTGTCCAAGCTCTTGTTCTATCCAGACTGGACTATTGTAATGCTCTTTTGGCTGGCCTTCCAGCATGCACTATCAAGCCTCTTCAATTGATCCAGAACGCTGCAGCAAGACTGGTCTTCAATGAACCGAAGAGAGCGCACGTCACTCCTCTCTTCATCAGTCTGCATTGGCTGCCAGTAGCTGCTCGCATCCAAATCAAGGCTCTGATGTTTGCCTACAGAACGACCGCTGGCTCTGCACCGCTATACCTTAACTCACTATTTCAGACTTATGCACTCTCCAGAAACTTGCGTTCTGCAAGTGAACAGCGCCTTGTGGTGCCATCCCAGAGGGGCACAAAATCACTCTCACGGACCTTCTCCGGGTCTGTTCCTGGCTGGTGGAATGACCTGCCACGCTCTATCCGAGCAGCTGAGTCTCTAGCCATTTTCAGAAAAATGCTAAACACATATATTTTTCGTCAGCACTTGACCCGGTAATAATAGCACTTTTTATTTATCTTTCTTTTCTTCGATTTCTACTCTTTTTCCATCTATTTGTGACTTGACACAGCACTGTTGTACTCATGTTGATTTTATTGCTTCTACTGTTCTTATTTGTAAGTTGCTTTGGAGAAAAGCACCTGCTAAATGACTATATGATATGCCGATTTGATACTCAATTATTATCAATGTTGAAAACAGTTGTGTTGCTTAATATTTTTTGGGAAACTGAGATACTTTTTCAGGATTCATTGATGAATAAAAGGTTAAAAAGAACAGCAAAATTTATTCAAAATAGAAATATTTTCTAACAAAAATGTATCACGTAATTAAAAAAATATTAAGCAGCACAACATTAATAAATCATCATAATAGAATAATTTCTGAAGGATCATGTGACAGTGAAGACTCAGAAATGATACTGATAATTCAGTTTTGATCACAGGAATAAATTATATTTTACAATATATTATAATAGAAAACCATTATTTTAAATTGTAATATTACTGTTTTTTTTCTGTATTTAATCAAATAAATGCAGGCTTGATGAGTAGAAGAGACTTCTTTCGAAAACATGAAAAGTAGTAATGTTTCCAAACTTTTGAATGATAGTGTATATTTTTTGTGTTAGAAGTAGTTCTATTTATTAAAATTGCAATATGCAGTTTGTGTGTATCATATGTATAGATATAAATAATATAAATCATATAGTTAAGCATGCAGTATTGTTTACATCTAATTCCTTTGCATAGCTACGCAATGCATCCGATCTCAAAATCAATTTTTGGCGGTTTCGTACAGCAAAGATATGGATTTAAGAAAGTGGTTTAAAGATTCATTGTTGACAAAGATCTCCACACAGAATACTTTAAAAGATATGTACATAATTTTGTCTTTTTCTTGGTGCATTAAGACACATGAACCATTCTTCTTCTTAAGTTTTTGAATGTCCCCGTTCAAGTTCTGCTAATTCACGAGCAAGTCAGACTCATTAAAGGGTTAGTTCACCCATAAATGAAAATAATGTCATTAATTACTCACCCTCATGTCGTTTCACACCTGTAAGACCTTCATTCATCTTCAGAACACAAATTAAGATAATTTTTGTTGAAATCTGATGGCTCAGTGAGGCCTCCATAGGGAGCAATGACATTTCCTCTCTCAAGATCCATTAATGTACTAAAAACATATTTAAATCAGTTCATGTGAGTACAGTGGTTCAATATTAATATTATAAAGTGACGAGAATATTTTTGGTGCGCCAAAAAAAACAAAATAACGACTTATTTAGTGATGGCCGATTTCAAAACACTGCTTCAGGAAGCTTCGGAGCATAAATGAATCAGCGTATCGAATCTGCCAAAGTCACGTGATTTCAGCAGTTTGACACGCGAATCATGATTTGACACAAAAGATTCATAACGCTCCGAAGCATCCTGAAGCAGTGTTTTGAAACTTTATAAGTTATTTAGGTTTTTTTTGGCGCACCAAAAGTATTCTCGTGGCTTTATAATATTAATATTGAACCACTGTACTCACATGAACTGATTTAAATATGTTTTTAGTACATTAATGGATCTTGAGAGAGGAAATGTCATTGCTGGCTATGAAGGCCTCATGGAGTCATCGGATTCCATCAAAAATATCTTAATTTGTGTTCTGAAGATGAATGAAGGTCTTACGGGTGTGGAAGGACATGAGGATGAGAAATAAATTACATTATTTTCATTTTTGGGTGAACTATCCTTTTAAATAATTCTACATTGACACTGATGTAAGGCTGTTTATGGGATGAATGGATACTATTTGGTTACTATTAGGCTCATTCCTCTTCACTCTAGGGTGTGAAATAAATAAATATTTATTTTAGTTGCTGAATTGAACATACCTATTAAAGTTGTTTGACAACTCTAAAACCTAGCTTTACTATTTCTTCCATTTCTTTAAATGGTAGTAATAGCAGCAGTAGTCAGCCTATGCCATTATCAAATCAGCCATTGTTTTTGTTTTTTTTAATTTCAAACTTTGTTTTTTAATTGCGTTACAGCGATCACCTGTAGTTTACTAAAAATTAAATGCACAATAATACAAAATAGAGTAAATGATGAAGAAAGCCCATAAACGTTTATTTTCGGATCAGGTAAACAGCACTTCACAATGCACATGCAAATCAAAAGTAAAACTAAAATATTTTTGTTGAAATCCTATTATTCATAAGGCGTAAAGTTACCCTGTGTCTCTGTTTTGGTGCTTGAGGACGACATGATTAAGACTTAAAGCAGATCAGTAATGGGCGAATCTCTCCACTGCGATCACTGGAAACAGGCAAAACAGTATTAATATTAACGACAATAATAATAAATTCTGCCATGTACAGTGCAATCTGTTTGTTTATGTATTACAAGAAATACAGTGATGATGCAAGACTTTAAATAAATCAAACCGAACAAATAATACAATTATATAAGCCTATAGACAATATAGCTGATAACTGAGAGGAAACTTCCACTTCTCCCCGCCCTGTGAAATAAAGGTTAAAGCATAAAATATAAAAAAAGACGTACAAGTGTGGTGAATCTGGCTGTGATTATTAGTTGAGGTAAAATGGCGGCCCACTGCTTTGTACGTGTGTCTGTGTGTACTTGGATTAGTGAAATGCAGAATAACAATAAACAATCCACTTTATTATACAGTGATTTCTCCCTCTAGTTTCGTCTTGCTGAGCTGCGCAGATCTGCGTCTGAAACTTTGAACGAAGTCGGGTTATGTCGCGTTCTTTAGTTTTAAACACTTTTTAAGCAGTTTTAAGCACTTCATTTATTGCCACACTATAATCTGTGAATTATCTTATCAGAAAACTGAACACATTAAGCGTTGTCAGGCTTTTATTTGTGCTGAATGGATACAACAAAAACATCGGAGTTTTAATCACAAGATGGCTTCCACACTCCTGATGCTTCAAATGTAACGAAACAATCAGAGTAAATCTTCAAAGCTGTAGCAGGCTTCATTTGTCAATACTGTGATCCTCAGTCATATCAGACAAAGTTACTGACAATATAAATTCGCCTACACAACATATAATGACTTTAATGTGGCGTAGCTTAGTCTATATTTTCAGATGTAAAAACTAGCTGCACAAATCGAAAGTAAAACAGTAGGGATAATCTGTGGTAAAGAAAGACACTTCCCTACATAGATAAAGTCAAAATATTGTCGGTATAATTATTATGATCAAAAACAATATTAAAATAAAGACAGAACGCTACCTTTTGTCTATTTTGTGGCGCTTGATAACGACATTATGCGGAGCAGCAAATATTCTGCGCAGTTGTATCAAGGCGACTTCCTCAAATGCGATCACCGGAAGAAGAACATAGTCACATGACACTATCTTCTTGTATGTAGCTGCAGTATAAACGTATGAGGGAGGGAACTAGAATAAATTATCTACACAGTTATTTTTATATTGCAGACTAAAATCCCGAGAGGATATTTAAGCTAATTTACGAACGTGAAGGCAAAAGTGCCGCTGCTCCGATTTTAGTTATTTTAGAAACAGGAGGAGGATCTTCACAGCAATTCACAAGCATCCGTTATTACGGAGCCCTAATCCTGACATAGAAGAAAAAAAAATTATATCGTGGCCACGAATTAGGAATTCGTTCCCACGATTTAACAATACGTGCGCACGTTTTATTAACTCGTTCCCTCGATTTAGTTAAATCGTTCCCACGTTTTATTAATTCGTTCCCTCGATTAAGCTAAATCGAGGGAACGAATTAATAAAACGAGGGAACGATTTAACTAGCTAAATCGAGGGAACGAATTGATAAAACGTGGGAACGATTTAGCTTAATCGAGGGAACGAATTAATAAAACGTGGGAACGATTTAACTAAATCGAGGGAACGAGTTAATAAAACGTGCGCACTGTTAAATCGTGGGAACGAATTCCTAATTCGTGGCCACGATATATATATATTTTTCTTCTATGTCAGGATTAGGGCTCCGTACGTTATAGCCCCCGAGGTACATATTTTATTTAACAACAGTAAGCTCAATAAAGTAATGGCCAACACATCTCAGTTTAAACACTGGCCTATAAGCATCGCTAATTATAGAAATTAAATTATGCAAGAAAAATTCATGCCTCGCAGTAAAAATGAATAGTAAAAGAACTAGGAGAAAAACATACTTTATAGGAACAACTCTATCAGTTATAGGCCTATCTATGCTCTATTCAATATATCAGCTATATGCTGTATTTTGAGAAAAACTAACTTTATCTTAATATACCAACTTTTGAGGATTAACTTGTTTATTATTTATATCAACTGACTACCAACACAAAAAAGCAAACACTCTACTGAATCCTTTGATGCGCAAAGTCTTTCACTGCAGCTTTAATGTCGATGTTACGAGCACGGGCATTCTCAATACTCACAAGAGCTAAACTGTGACATTGTCTTTCTTGTGACATTGTGCTCCGGAGAAATGTCTTGATCACTTTCAATTTCGATAATGACCTTTCAGCAGTTGCAACCGTTACAGGCAAAGTTAAAACAACTTGAGAGCTGTTGCAACATCGGGGACACTGGGCAGGATAGAGTGGTGTCTTATAATTAACAGCTGCGCAAGATCTGCAGTAGAGCCATGCTCAATCTCATGTAGCCTATTGCGGGCTTCTGTGCATTTCTGAACGATAGCAACTGCATGGCAAATTCTGATGACAAGTCGTCAGTGTACTGAACCACTAAAGTGTTTGCCATTTGAAATAGTTTGTTGTCAGAGAAGCGCAGAAGTGCACCAGGGCACAAAAACCCAAAGGGCTTTGCCACTTCATTCATCCCACAGAACCTGCGTTTAAGTTGCCCTGTACATGTGTCGACTGTTGCACAAAAAACTGACACCCTAAAGTACTCTTTGGCATTTTGCAGACGCTGGTCTTCGCACATTTCAAAGTGCGTTTTAATGCGCCTCGCGCGCTTGAGTAAATGAAGAACCACTGCCCCATGATTCCGCCAGTGCTTCTGCTGTGGCATGTACGCTCTCAAACTAGTTTGGTGAATGTGTCTAATGCATTCCCAAGGAGTGCTGGTCAGCATGATGTCCATGTTTTTATCTTGGAGGGCACGTGAGGCAACGTTTACTGTCTCCAAAATTTTGCCCTGCATGACAAACTCGAACTTCTCCATTGCCTTTTTTCAAACCCATAGCTTCTGCACGCTCATCGAGTTTCTTATAAGAAAGATTTTACTGAGCGCTTGTAAAACATCCGCATAGCGAAATCGCAAAGATTCAATTGCGTCTTTTCTGGATGCCCAGCGCGTTAGGCATTAACTCTTCAAAGTGCGCTGGCCAGATGAATTGGAGAGATGTCCCTCTAACAGTTCCCACCTCTTTATGCTCCCACTAAAGAAGACATAAAGCTTTTGTACGGTGTCATAATATCCACGCACCTCTGTCACATTCTGGCAGGCGTCGTTGAGAACAAGATTCAGGTTATGGGAAGCGCAGTGGATGTAAATTGCACTCGGCTCCCTTGCTAGAATGCGTTTCTGAACACCATAATATGCTCCACTCATTGCGCTTGCACCGTCATATCTCTGACCTCGGCACTTGTGTATAGATATGCTTTCAGACTCTAAAAGCGTCACTATTTCATTTTCTATCCCCAAAGCACCGTGGTCATGTACTGCAAGGAGGCCCAAAAAGCTCTGGTTAATTTTGACCTCTGTTGGTGTTTCATTGTGATCCTTAAGGATGGTGACGTATCTGAGCACTTGGCTCAGCTGATGTCTTGTGTTGTGTCCATTATAAGAGAGTAAAAGTCAGCATCTTTTATCTCTTTCACAATTTGGCCTTTTACTTTTTGAGCAAGCATATTAATGATTTCATTTTGAATGCGAGGACTCAAATAGTTTATCCTGCTTTTACTTTCTAGCAGCCTTTGTAATATCGGGTCATATCTCGCAAGGAGTTCTATGAGCGACAAAAAAATCCATTGTTTAATTCAGCAATTTTCTCCTGATGAAACGCTAAGTTGCAAGATGCAAGTGTGAGTGTCACATCCACAATTCTAGTGAGAACCTCAGCCCAATAACCAGGGGTGCACATTAGAGGTACGCAGGTACGCATGCGCGGTAAAAATAAACTATGCGTACCAGAAAACATGGAGGGAAGCGCTTTTGAGTACCGGTTCACAGGGATACGTTTACTTACTGGAGTAGGATTTTTCTCCATCTCTGGTAAGATAGCAATCATGATAATATGTGTGTTCTTTAATTATTAGGTGTGCAACGGATCGCAGTTAATCCGTGATCCATACGGATAAGGTCCAACGGTTCGGCACGCATGTGATTCGCGGATTAACTGCTATATTTAACCATCATGGAGTGAAAGTTTGTAATTTGGACGTGTTTTGTCTCGCCAATTAACACATTCAAACGACTTTAAAAGCGGAAGAAGAGGCGAAAATCGGGACTCGCGAACTGTAATCTGTGCGCACAGCCCCCCGAAACGCGCGCATGATGAGAGTCAGACAGCGCTCGAACACCGAATTAATTCCGCTTTCGCGTTTACTTGCGCTTGAAAGGAAACATACACACAAAATTATGTCAAAATACCTGTCTCGGCAAGTATTCTCTCGGTTATGTCATAAGTGAAGTGTTGAGAAAGAAACCGGATGTGTGTCAGTTATTCGGTCCGTGCTTTCCTTCTTAAAGTGACAGCAGCCTTTGCTGTCAATAATGTTAGTAAAAAAAATAATAAAAATCCTTATCATCATCTACCATGTTCGAGAGAAAAGAAGATAGTGAGGAGAGCAGTCAGGAGGAAAGTGATTAGGACAGCTTTTAGGATGTGTCGTGTAAAGTGTGAGTACCAAGCAACATCTCCAGGTACTCCCTTGAGAACCAGACCAAAAAAGTTATGTGCACCCCTGCCAATAACTGACCTCTTGCGCATATGCGGATGATTTGGGTATCAACACTAAGGTTCCGTTTCCATGTATCATATCACAAGCAGACAAGTGTGATCGGGTAAGCTCATGCTCTTTTATTTTCCGAGAAAGCCCCTGCTAGTCATTTATACCAACGTTTCTGAGGTTCTGGGTTCTAATCCGCCCTTATATCTGTGTTTTTTTTTTTCTCTCTCTCTAATTAAAAGTGTTCAGTGATTGTACATCAAGAGCTCATGTGCACGAGCGCCAAGAGAACCGATAACAGCAGCAACGAGCACTGGCCATCATTTCAGAAACAACACGTTCCAGCGGATAGATCGCGTCTTATTTAACACAGACCTATGAATTTCTTATCGAATTGAGATGTTTCTTTCTTTTAGGTACAACTATTCGCTGAGTTTAAGTTAATTTTTGAGACGTTTCAGAAAGATTCTCGCAGAAAAACAACTGAAAGCGCACCCTGTATTTATATTTATTTTTATTTTACAAAAATACAAGGTTTTGTTGTTATTGTGAGCATACACAAATAAAAGTAGACCATTTGTAGTCTTGCATCAATCTGTAGGCTATCGCCAAAAATGACGGAAGGCCTGTTTTACGTTGTTTCAGCTGTCATGAGGAAAAACTCCATCAGAATGTAATCAGTTTAGTTTCATATTTATATTTAAATATTGAGCTATAGCCTTATATTATTTTTTTTAAAATTTCACATATTATGAAAAGTGAATAGCATGACGGATGCGCAATGTTGGGAGACCTGCAGCGGGTCAGACATGAGTTTGACCACTTCATTAAGTTTTGTTTTATAGTAAGTCTTTCTTTAAAGTGAATTTCGTTTTGTAGAAACTGTATCTTAATTTCAATCAATGTTTCATTAACCAATTGCCTATATTTAATAATTATGAAGAAAACGCTTGTGGAATGGATTGAAGAAACCCATGTTTCCGCGGCCTTTGAATAAGGCTGAAGCGATAGACGTCTTTCTGTTTTTATTACATTTCTTAAACACGTCTTTATTAATTAATTGATAAGATATTTTTGGTCTAACAATATATTTTAGCTGGTCTAAATTCTAAGTTAGACACAAATTTGCGTAGGCCTATATAAGGTTCCCTTCTAGATAAGTGCGTAAAATTGCTGTTTCGGACGCATATTTTCGATCCAAATTTGGACCCCGACAACACTCTTGAGAGGAAGGCTCTTTGTTGCCTTCTAGTGGTCACTCTCCAAATGACATGCAGCTTAATACTTCACTACAGAAGTGACCTTTGTCCAAATCAGAGTCAGTGGCTGCGTCCGAAACCGCCTACTTCTCTACTATATAGTAGGGGGAAAGCAGTAGGCGAGAGAATAAGTATGTCAGAATCCTCAGTAATCATAAATGAGTAGTCGAGAAGTTCCCGGATGATCTACTGCTTCCGCCCAGATTCTGAAGTGTTTCTCGCTGGATACTTTTCTATCCCAGGAGGCCACGGGAGAGGATACGTCATAATCGAACACGGAGGAGAAAAGTGTTTCATTGCACAATTTTTTGTGTGTATAACTTACAAAACAATATGCACAATTAAAAAAATAACACAAATACAAATGCAATTTCATATTTTTATTTAAGAACATTATTTGGTTCACTGTGCTGGAGCTTAGGTGGATACTTTTTTAGGATATCACATCACCAGCTTTAGAAAATATTTGTTCGTTTGACCCCGACCTGACGTGTCAGTGAAACAACTAAGCTTAATTTCCACAGGTCATGTGACAGCCTCATTTCAAGCAATGAGCACACATGTGTTTATGAGGGAATGATGCCATCAAAGGCTTTGAGTGACGATACTACAGAAATGAATACAAAGTCTATTTAAATCTTAAGTTGTAGTTTATATTAATTATTGTAATTTAAACAGAGTTATTACAGCACTGTTCTGATTATTGATGTCTGTATGTTTGCTGCAGATCTTTTGTGGAGGAGCAGGACCTGTGAGGAAAGGTGACGGCGGCATTTGTTAGAAAAATAAAAAAGAAGGAAAACACGAAAAACAAAAATATAAAGTAAGATAATTTTGTTAGTTCTAATACAGAAATCAGTCGACACTGTGCTGTTAAAATGACTGCTTTTGTATGCCGTTCAGATGTACTTTCACTTTCGGTTCCACGTGATCGAATCACTGACGCTGATAATCTCAATATAATGGATATCCTCCTGCTGGACACTCAGAAAACAACATCAACACACACCAGCACTGAGAAACTGGAGAAACTTGAGGATATCTCTGTCAATCCCAGAATCAATCACCAGAAGAGAGGTTCCACTGCAGTCCGAGTCTGAAGTTTTCAGGAAGACTGTCCCGTCACCACAGTCAACAATTTAACAGTCGGAGGAAGCAGCAAGACAGATAAATGAATGTCCTGACCTTGATTATATTTGTTCTCATGTGTGGAGACACAGTAACAGCAGCAGGAGGAACGAAACGCCTGCTGAAAACCAGCGCTGTTATGAAGAGGTTATGATGAGACGCTGAAGGAGGAGCAGATGTGTCCGTGGAAATCCAGTTACTCCATAATGGGAACTTGACTGACTGCTTCATTTCCACTTTAAGAGTGTCATTAAATTCCTCCGTCTTCCAGCTCCATCAGGATCAGCTCATCCTCATCATCTGGCCAGCAGGATGAAGCTGGAAAACCCGAAGCTGGAGCTGATGTGCTTTAACAAGAAGGAGTTGATATGAAGAATGAGTGTGAAATGATCCTGATGAACTCTTGTGACTCTGAACAGAGAATGAGACAAATATGAACTGACAAAGATCATCAGTGAGAGTTTGAGTTCAGATCCTGTCAGACACTCTGAACATTTCTCTCTCCGTCTCTGAACTCTTTTGAACTTCAACTTTACACTTATTTTTATTATTTCAGCTACATTGTATTTCCATGAAACACATAAACTAGTGAAATACAGTCTTGTCTAGATGAAGTAAATCCTGAATCGTTTCACTCTGAATTAATACATTCTTTAAAACAGTGTGAATGTGAGACAAACTTATTTACAGATCATGTATTTATTATTGATGTCACAATACCTTTACAGAGATCTATGTGTCTCAGTGTAATAGATGTACAGAAATGATGATTGTAGTCATTGATTTAGTTTTGCTATAATTCTAATAATAATAATTATAATATAAACATAATAAAATAATTCTATAATTTTAATTTGACCTGGATTTGAGCGTTGGACACCCCTCATTTAGAGACACTTTAATGATTAACACACTACGGTTTAATGCTCTTCTGATAAAATAAATGCTGATAAGCATCCTTTCATGACACTGAAGCTCTCAGGAGCTAAAAGTGTCTAAAGCTGCAGTTACTTTTGCTTTTATCCACGTGAATGTGTGAGAGAGATGAAGTGTGAAACCCAGAGCAGAAACTGACCAGTGCATTGGAAATGTTGTGCTTAATACTGAACAACTACATTTGAATGAGCTTATTTTAAACATTTGTGAAGATTATACAACTATGCTCTTGAAATATGAGTGATACAGGGTTCTCAATCTTTTTTCCCAGTGTGCCGCACTGTGGTCCAAGTGCAAGTC
This sequence comes from Chanodichthys erythropterus, assembly GCF_024489055.1. Taxonomy (NCBI): domain Eukaryota; kingdom Metazoa; phylum Chordata; class Actinopteri; order Cypriniformes; family Xenocyprididae; genus Chanodichthys; species Chanodichthys erythropterus. Next base: position 2,764,750 of record NC_090223.1, on the reverse strand, counting down.
TCACGGGCCACATTTACATATGACGTCACCAATGAAAACCAATCAGATCTAATGTTATGGTATTAACAGATAATATTATTATTATATCACAGAAGAGACAGTGTTTTCTGATGGCACATACAGTGTTTTATTTCTGTCACACTGTAAATTCTGTTCAACGGCATCTTAACAGTCACCAAACAATGACGGCGTGTTACAGGCATGTTATGACCGTATGGGGTCAGCTGAAACAGGAAAATGAAGAAAGAGTCTCACTACCAGAGACATGCTGAAAAGAAATGTTTCATTTTATAATATGGGTTTGTTGTCAGGGGCAGACAAGTTCCAGACAAAACAATCTCTTTGTTTAACCTCTACAATTATAAAGAAAACAAAATACAGTTTAAACTTACCAAAAACAATGTGAAAAGATAGATATACAAACTAAAATGCCATAAAACCCCATACATCCCTTAATTTGTCAAAAATATATTACAGGTGATAATGTAGAAGTCTGTAGCAAACAAAGCAAGATCAGAATCCAGAATCGTCAAACAGGCGCGGGTCAAGAAAACAGGAACTATCAAATGTCCAAAATCACAATCTCCAAATAATCCCTCACAATCAATCTCTCTACGACACTCTAGACCAGCATTAAATAAAACTGATAAATAACAGGTTTTGACTCATTTTAAATAAACACAAAATATAATGATGAAAAATGATCGTGAGAAATGTACTTTTGCTATTGTTAAATAAATGTTCAGCAATATCTCCCAAAGATTTCTGAATTTTTGCACATTTTTCTCTCTATATATTGTCGATATGATAACTAGTAAATACTTTTAAACCATGTTAGGGCTAGACCCTATGCGACATATTCTAATCAAAACTATGAGCGCGAAATTAGAATTATCAATATTTTAACACTTTAACGTTATTCTATAAACACTATTACTGCAAAATGTCTGTTATTATAATTATGTCAGAATTTTTTTTTTCATAATTATTAAATCACTTTTTATGTTAAAGGTGCTCTAAGCGATCTCATGCGTTTTTAGGCCAAAAACATTTTTTGTCACATACAGCAAACATCTCCTCACTATCCGCTAGCTGCCTGTCCCCTAAACACACTGTAAAAAAACACGGTCTCTGTAGTCGCCACAAGCTCCAAAAACGGACACAAAAGCAAACTGGTGCAGCCTGGACCACTAAAAACAATAAACAGTGCCTCAGCCAATAACAGACAAGCAGCGTCAATACGCAAGCTACTTACATTTTAAATGCGCGTTCATGACTGTTCAGGAAGCACGGAGGGGAGGAGGAGGAGGGAGGGTCTAGCTAGCCTCTGTTTTGTTTGACAACACTTCGAACGTCAACAGGAAGTTACTCCGCTCAGGATCGCTTAGAGCACCTTTAATTATCTCCATAAAATCTACTATGTATTTATTTTAGATGTATTGAGTGTTTGCTTTGTATGGATATAACCATGAATTGTTTGCGTTGAGAAGCTCAGTCACTGAATCCCTAAATAATCTGCATGTTGACAGAGGAAAGGTTGTTAAACTTCTTAAAGGGGTGAATGAGAGGAAGAGCCCAGGGCCTGATGGTATTGGGGGGTCGGATTCTCAAAAATTGTGCAGAGCAACTAGCCGATATTTTCTGCCACATTTTTACTAAATCTCTTGAGCTATGCATAGTACCTACTCTCTGTTATTATTCCAGTTCCTAAAATTAGGACCCCAAAAATATTGAAGGACTTCAGACCCATCGCATTGATTTCCTTAATTATGAAAACTTTTGAAAAAAATTGTAAAAGTTGAACTTATGAGTCATGTCCTACCAGTGCTGGACCCACTTCAATTTGCCTACAGACCAGGAAGAGGAGCTGATGATGCAATTGCAACCTTGCTTAACTTGTCACTAACTCATCTTGAGGAAGCAAATGCTCTGGTCCGTTTACTTTTTATAGACTTCTCATCAGCATTTAATTGCATTCAACCTCACTTGTTGGCAGAGAGACTGAGATCTATTAATGTAGACAATACCCTCATTCTGTGGCTTATCGATTTTTTAACAAATAGAAGTAAAACTAAAGAAATGTGCATTGACTTCAGGAAATCCCCTCCTTTGCTCCCCCCAGCACTGATTGATGGTCAGTCTGTGGAGGTGGTACAAGAATACAAGTATCTGGGCATAATGATGGACAATAAACTCTTCTTTGAGTCCCAGGTGGATGCCGTTTGTAGCAAAGCTTACCAGAGAGTGCACTTTCTTCGCAAACTGAGAAATCTTGATGTTGACCGTGTTTTTATGAAAATGTTTTATTGTTGCTTCATTGAATCAGTTCTTACTTTTTCGTATGTCTGCTGGTTTAATGTTAAATTTAAAAAAAACAGAAAGTGAAGGAGTGTGGGAAAATTGCTGGCATACAGCTTAACAACTTCATGGACACTTTTAAAGCCAGGTCTGTTAAAAAAGCTAAAGATATCCTGGCTGACCTTTCACATCCCCTGCAGGAGATGTTTAAACCACTTCCCTCAGGCAGGAGGTACTTAGTGCCCAAATGTAGGACAAATAGATAAAAAAAAAAAATCATTTGTCCCCACTGTCATTGGCTTCTTGAATAAATTATAGCTATATGTATTGCCTTTAGTCAAGGATGCTGCACTATTGATATTGTCATATTGTCTTTTTTTTTGCGCTTAGTTTATTTTATTTTATTTTTTATTTTATTTTAATTTATCTTAACTTCTCCAAACTTAATTTAACTTTTGTTTATTTTTATCCCTATGTTTTTATTGTATTGTCCTGTTGTCGACTGGGTGGATGCATGTATTTCTCTGTTTGTCACCACTGACTGCAAAACAGTTTGCCCCTCGGGGATCTAATAAAGTGTTGAAGATGAAGTTGAAGTATATTCATACATGCATTAACGTTACATTCATTATAATCGTTCAGTTTATCATGGTGAATAAGCCGAGGGTAATGGTTGCATTTCAAATTTTCGTGTGACTACCGCTAGGGGGCGAAATGCGACAATGTCATGTGAGGTGGAAAGGCGGCTATACCCGGAGATCCTCAAAGTAACCGATGTGGGACTTCTTTAGTTAATGAGCTTTGGTTGTGTTTTTAAGAACATACACCTGCTCTATCTGGATTTCTAAAAAGATTATTTAAAAACTGTTGTAGGGGAAGAAAAAAAATGCGATCCTCTGCGCTTCTAATCCTTGGGATTCATCTCACATTTGCTGGTGAGTCGTTCATTTTGGATATACTGTACATAAACACTATTCTTTATAACAGTTTTATTGCGAGACGTCGGTCGATGTCATTCTTCTTTCTTACTCAAATCATTCGCTTTTATGTTCAGTTTCATTTAGTTCCTGTTTTTGTCGATTATTTTGAAGAATTACTGCGAGTCTTCTTTTTTATAGGCTATAAAGGCTATTTCTACTGCAAAAACAATTATTTTAATTGCGTTTTGAGTTAAATTGTTATGAGAGTGTTAGCTTGACTGAAAAAAACAAAAACATTTTCTTTGAAGAAACTGAGATCCCAAAATCGTGTTTAGGAGTGAAGATGTGTTTATTTCTCCTTAACACGCTGACATAGCCTAATTTGAGGCAGCTCTTGGCTTCCATATTAAGTTTCTGTTTAATAATATAGGATATCAATCAACAGAATGGCTAAGCTGAATAAATATTTTGGGTTATGTTTTTAAGGCTGTAATAATATCTGTATAAAACTAATAAACAGAGTGTTAATTCTTTGTTATTTCTCATTGGTTATTCACGGCCAAGTGGGCACAGATGATCACTTCCGTTTTTGTATTAGCCTATTTCCTTTGTCAGATTGATTGTCAGTGTATGAAGGGCCGTGTAGCGGGAGCAAACTTTCTGTTGACCGTATTTGTGCTGGTCTGGTCGTGTTTTCATGTGCTTAAATGAAACCGAAAGCAAGTTAAATCTTCGTCTTTTGTTGCCAAGATGACCGAGTCGATATGTCGATTTTTTTCCCCTTCAGACCAAGATGGCCGATGGCCAGTCAATAATAGCCTACTAAGTTGGGAATAATATCAGGATTACAATGGTTTAATTTAAAGCTAAATAAATAAGTGTTTTGACTTAAATCACTTAAGCGGCCGCGCTGCTTTCTCCTTTTCAAAGCGCTTGCGCTCCCCTGGCGTCTGTCGATGCTATGGACTGCGCTCTCCACAGTAACGAAGTTTCAGCAAAAGAAAAATTGATTTAGTCCTTGCATAGCTCTACCTACTTCTATTTATGAAGATGCGAAATAAAAACCGCCCGATACAGCGATGATCAGCTGTTCGGCTAATGTTATTTAACATTGAAATCGCAGTAATGAGTTCTTAAATCTTCTTGTTCCCCCCTAATTGCTTTATACGGACTGATGGAGTACATCTCTTTATGTAATGGATGAGATATGTAGAGTTAATGGCAGTTATTCCCCTCCTATATATATATAGATAGATAGATAGATAGATAGATAGCAAATATATAGCAAATTTAGGGTCTGTCTCTAAAGTTACATTAGTTTCTACACACGTTTCTAACTTCAATATCATTTTAAGAGTAAGTACATTTTATTTATAGAGCACATTTAATTCAGCTTACACTGACCAAAGTGCTGTACAAAACAATACAATAAAATATAAATGAAATAAAATGAAGATAATGACTTGCAGTCATAAAACCAACTGTAAAGTGATCATGTAGGTCACATGTGTCAGGTGTGATGCACACTTTTTAGATTTTTAGATTTTAAACTGTCAAATAATATGTAAATATTTCTATGTATTTCATTGTATTTACTGTATGCTCACACGCAAAATATACCATAATTCAAAGCTCAATAGCATTTGAACACAGTGACTTACAGTCATAAAACCAACTGAAAATGTTCATGTAGGTGTCGGACTCAGGTGTGATGCACACCTTCAAATAAACGTTCAGGGCTGCATTTCCCAAAAGCATTGTAAGCCTAAGTTGATCATAGAACAATTGCCACCAATGGTCTCTATGACCAGCGTACACAGCAAAATCTCCAGAGTTTAATAAACTCTGCTCAGAGTACATATGGTCCCTCTCTAAATAGTGTTAAAATAACACTGAACCAGAGTTAAAGTTAATGAGATAATTAAGCAATTAATTAAGTAATGATTGTGCATTAGTGATGAACGCCTGCTGTTAACAAGCAGAATCACTGAAGAAAAGACAAACACAAGAACTACAACTGACTTCAGTCGCATTCTTATTAATTGCTTAATTATCTCATTAACTTTAACTCTGCTTCAGTGTTACTTTAACACTATATAGAGAGGGACCATATGTACTCTGAGCAGAGTTGATTTAACTGTGTAGGCTTATGGTGCTTTTGGGAAATGCAGCCCAGATCATGTGTAAATATTGCTATTTTGAACTACTATTGGCTCATTTATTTTAATAAACATCAAAAATTTTAAAAGTGTGCATCATGTTTGACACCTAGATGGTTACTTACCACATTAATCTTAATAATTACTATTAATTTTGTATTTAATCATTTATAAGTGATATAATTGTTCATGATGGCTGGAAATGTTAAACACCTTATATTCAGGTGTGCAGAATTATTATATTTTGGGTCAGCATGGTCAGACAAAAACAGGTGGAGAAGAAAAGTGGTAACTGCAAAATGATTAAGAAATATTGTGAAGAATAAAGTGTGAAACCATCAGGAACCCTTGAGTCTCTAATCATTATTGTGATAAATGTTAATGCGACCCTTTGCGCTTTGGTTAGGTTCAGACTGCCCTAGTGTTGAGTGAACATTTTATTTGCCAGAGCATCATACAACTGTTTATTGTTTCTGGTTTGCAGTGTCTTTGACTTCCAAAAAATAAACACAATGATGGTGACAGAAGACAAGTCACATAGTAACAAAAATGTTCTCTAATTTTTCACACCATAACACATATGTGAAAAGAACAACATCACCAATGCAATAACATAAACCTTAACTGATTACATAATTTTTTAATTCTGCATAAAGCAATATAGTATTTTGGTGGATAACATCATTGTTCTTCATGTTTTCACCATCTCTGTCCACAGGAAAACACTCTCTGGAATATTTCTACACTTCTGTGTCTGGAGACGATAATGAATTTACTACAGTTGGTCTGGTCGATGAGAGTCAGTTTATGTACTTTGACATCAACACAATGAAAGCTTCACCAAAAACAGAATGGATGAGAAAGAATGAAATATCGGATTACTGGGACAGTCAGACACATTCATTGCTTCGTCAACATTACTGGATTAGAAACAACGTCCGGACAAATTCAGCAGGTATGACACAAGTACATTCACATATATTATGTATTTGGCTTCTGATATCTTCATCCAGAATGGAATTAAACATAGTGAAAAAATGGAGCTGAGAATACTCACAGCATGTTGTTTTTATAAATCACTTAAAATGTTACATTTACCAATGTCGCTATTGTGACTGCTGCCAAGACCTGTTAACTCTGATGGACATCAATCAAATCAAAAATGGCTTTTTGATTTTAAGGCAAGTGGTTACACAAAATGTATAAATTTATCTTCATTTTAAACATAATTTAGTTAATTTTAGTTTATTTTAGTCAAATACATGTAATTTGTAAACAGAAAAGACCTGTTTGTATTTGACTTTCAGTTATGTACAACTAAAATAATCATATATATATATATGTACATATATATATATATATATATATATATATATATATATATATATATATATATATATATATATATACAGCTATGGAAAAAATTAAGAGACCACTTTACATTGATTTCTGAACTTGGAGTGGTCTCTTATTTTTTTCCATAGCTGTATATATACACACACTATATTGCCAACATTATTGGGACACTCCTCCAAATCATTGAATTCAGGTGTTCTAATCACTTCCATGGCCACAGGTGTATAAATCAAGCACTAGGCATGTTTGCAGGCTGCTTCTACAAACATTTGTGAAAGAATGGGTCGCTCTCAGGAGCTCAGTGAATTTAAGCGTGGTAGCTACAGACCTCCAAACTTCCTGTGGCCTTCAGATTATCTCAAGAACAGTGTGTAGAGAGCTTCATGGAATGGGTTTCCATGGCCGAGCAGCTGCATCCAAACCTTACATCTCCAAGTGCAATGCAAAGCGTCAGATGCAGTGGTGTAAAGCAGGAGTCACTGGACTCTAGAGCAGTGGAGACGTGTTCTCTGGAGTGATGAATCACGCTTCTCTGTCTGGATATCCGATGGACGAGTCTGGGTTTGGCGGTTGCCAGGAGAACGGTACTTGCCTGACTGCATTGTGCCGAGTGTAAAGTTTGGTGGAGGGGGATTATGGTGTGGGGTTGTTTTTCAGGGGTTGGGCTTGAACCCTTAGTTCCAGTGAAAGGAACTCTTAATGCTTCAGCATACCAAGACATTTTGGACAATTTCATGCTCCAAACTTTGTGGGATCAGTTTGGGGATGTTCCTGTTCCAACATGACTGCGCACCAGTGCACAAAACAAGGTCCATAAAGACATGGATGATTGAGTTTGGTGTGGAGGAACTTGACTGGCCTGCACAGAGTCCTGACCTCAACCCGATTGAACAACTTTGGGATGAATTAGAGCGGAGACTGTGAGCCAGACCTTCTCACTAACATCACTGCCTGACCTCACAAATGTGCTTCTAGAAGAATGGTCAATAAACACACTCCTAAACCTTGTGGAAAGTCTTCCCATAAGAGTTGAGGCTGTTATAGCTGCAAAGGGTGGGCCAACTCCATATTAAACCCTACGGATTAAGAATGATGTCATTAAAGTTCACATGCACGTAAAGACAGGCGTCCCAAAACTTTTGGCAATATAGTGTATATATGTTCAGGGAAAAAATGTTCTACTTTCAAATAAAAATAAAGAAAATAAAAATCAAGCACAAATAAATACAATAGAGCAAAGATTCAAATAAAATAAACAGTGCTTTTTTTTCAGAGATCTAACAGTAGTTTTCTGGTACAAAAACTCAAAGTATCTAATCAAATGTAAACAACTCTGCATACAATCTTCACTCAGTAAATGAAAGATTAATCATTAATTATTAATTAATTTACAAAAGCTATTCAGAATTCAGTCAAGAGCGATGAGTGATTTCCTTATCTTTAGTTGTTACAGTTGATTAACATACACACATACGGACAGCAAGAATATTAGGGTGCTCTGTCACTTTAAGACACAATGCACAGATACAGTACACTGATACTGAACACATGCATTCTTTCTCGCGTGTTTAAGTTCACTTAAGACACGACCTACTATGTTTGCTAGGATACTCGCCAAGATAGGTGTAAGGGTGGAACTCCTACAGCGGTTCAGGCTGTAAGGTTTGCCGAGTGACTAAAGAAACTTTATCAGTAAGATGTTAGAATACTTTACATTTCTTGTCTATTACCACCCACTGCAACTTATACCAACGACGGAAATAAGCGCAGTTATAATAGCAAAATATGTGGGAGAGCGTTGCTATAGTGTGACAAAATTGTATTGCAATAGGGAACACATTAATGTTAATACTAAATCAAAACTAGTTAGCACATCAATTGTAATTGAAAGGGTTTAATGTCAATATCGGATTATGGTTACACTTAAAATAATTACAAAATAGATGTATGAGATGATAAAATCATATACCATTAATTGTACACAGCATGTATGAAAAAGTTACCTGAGAGAGAGAGAGAGAGAAATAGAGAGAGAGAGAGAGAGAGAGAGAGAGAGAGAGAGGGCAAGAGGGCAAGGGAGTGCCCAAGATCCAAGAAAGAAGAGCATAGAAAAAGAGCCCAGAGCAACAGTTAAAATCTTCTTTTATCCCTCCCTTGACCATGTGACTGGAACTCAAATGTGAGACATTCAAACTGACCAATCAGAAGATTAAAACTTCCCCCCCACTGTACTAAAGGTGTGACCATTTGTAGACCCCCGATGTACACACATCTTGGCCTACAGGCCTTGATCACTATCACCTTTGTGCCTCCCAAATGGCCCTTGGCAAGAGAGAGGGGTGTGAAACAGTAAAGCAAATGTCTTTGTTCATTTTAAAATATCTTTGGATATTTTCAATTCTTACATAGGCATGCTGACATATTTTTTGTGTGAAATTGTCCGTTCAAATGCAAGACTTGAAAGAGACCTCAATATTTGCGCGTTGAATGAGTGCACAGATCTTCTCGCAGCACCAGCAAGAGTTCTCTTTCACGTCTTGCACTTGAAAGCTTGAAATTGGCAAGATTTAAATGGGTTCAGTGTAAAGACAGAAAGCAACGTGTGTTGTTCAGGTCTCACCCGGTTGACTGATGACCGATCATATAGAGTGTACGGCACTCACACTGAACAAAGTTTAGGGAAGCCAGAATGGGTATCCACTGGCAGAAACCTACTCTGTCTGTTTTATTTATTTTCTACAAACTATATTATAGACGCGTATGCGTTGTCAGATATGAGATGAACCGCGGTGCAAGTGCAAGTTTGTATATGAACAAAAACGGCAAGCTTTTTTTGATTTGCGGAGAGTTTTTATTCATATAGTCACTAGCATTCTTCACATATTTCATTTTTGTAAGCTCAACTGTATCCTTGAATAATGAAGCCAAATGAAGATTAAAGTGTCAGATTGGCAGACATTTATTGATACAGACACATTCAAAATCTTGTCGCTTCAGGTATGCACACATGCCAGCTAATATACGGCTGTGAATGGAATGATGAGACTGGAGAAACAAATGGGTTCCGGAAGATTGGATATGATGGAGACGATTTCCTGTTTCTGAATTTGAAGAGGAAGGAATATATATCCCCAATGGAGCAAGGATTCAGCGTTCAACAGGAGTGTAACAATAAAACCACCTTTCCAGGGTATTGGAAACACTACCTTGAAAATGAGTGCATCGAGACTTTGAAGAAGTTCCTGCAGCTTGGGAAGAGCAGCTTGGGGAAAACAGGTACATGATTATTATCAGTTAGTTAGTCATTTTTATATGTATGTAATGTATGTATATAATACAGAGTTTTTGTATGCATAAATCCATTAATGAGACAAAATAGCAAAGATGGATTTCTCTAAAAATGTTCTCACTCTAAGAAAAATATGAAACGCTGTCATGCTGGGGTGGTTGTACACTAGATAGATAGATAGATAGATAGATAGATAGATAGATAGATAGATAGATAGATAGATAGATAGATAGATAGATAAACATCACATTCTATTTTTAGTGTTAAGCGGACATCTTGATATGCCACATCTGTGAGGTGGATGGATTATCTCGGCAAAGGAGAAGTGCTCACTAACACAGATTTAGACAGATTTATGAACAATATTTGAGAGAAAGGCCTTTTGTGTACATATATCTTTTGAGTTCAGCTCATGAAAAATGGGGGCAAAATCAAGTGTTGTGTTTATAATTTTGTTATATATAGAGGGTGCACACAGTGTCATTCGCACAAACACTAAACACCATCATGGTAACACACGTGACATTTTAAAAATGCAATAAAATTTATTTAACAACATTAGATGTAAAATAAAACCCTAATGTACATAACTGACTAGAAAAAAATGAAGAAGAAACAGAATTATTTCAACAAAAATACATCAAATGTGAATTGTCACACAGGGAATTGTGGGAATGTCAATTTTTTCACCATAAATTATACAATGACTTGTTATTTTTCACTTTCAAAAACTGTAAATTTAACAATATTTTACCGTAAAATTACATTAAATGTGATTTAGATTTATTGCAGTTATTCACTGTATATTATATGGAAATTTTCTGTAAACCAATTAACAGTTTTTCACCATAGTATTTTTACAGTATTTTACCATTAAAAGCACAGTCATTTTTACATTGTGAGATATGGATATGAAAACTTGATATTGCTTTTGTGTTCAACATTGAGCATTTTTGCTTAAAGGTGAAGACCCAACTCTTTGTATGCTCTGCAAGACCCTCTTTAAACATATTTAGAAAAAGATTTGACTGTCCCACTTTTAATGCAAGTAAAAAACATTTTTATTAAGTAAGCTCACTTTAGGACTTTAAGATTTTATCAGAAAAGGTTTTAGAATTTTTATCACATCAATGCAAAATAAATAAATAAATAAATAAATAAAAATTAAAATGAAAACTTGTTTAATATTAACTACTGTATTCTTCTGTTTGCTTGTTTTTATTTTTTATTGTATGTATGTTTTTTTTTTTTTTGTAAATCAATTTTTGCCATGAAGATAGCCTATTATGCTGACATGCCGTTAAATAAAATTATACTATACTATGCCCAAAACTACATATAAAAGTTTCCTCAGTGACATGAAAATAATCAGAATACATAGTGATTCAGTGCAGGGACCAGATACTTCTACTTTCTTTTTTCACTTCTCTTTTGTTATTCTTTGACGCACAAACATCCCTGTCATGTGCTTTGAAGCACATGGGTAAAGATCCATAAGGGGTATTCCACAATCATAGTACAAAACAGGATTTCACATGACCCTTCGTCTGAACTCGTTATCCTGGTTTACATTCAGCTGTTTCTCATTGCCTCTTTATCTCTGCCTATATAAGTTTTGTATGCGTATATACACTGTAACTCTAAGCTCTATTTCTCTGGTTTCCCTGTTTCATGGTTGTATTTCCTTGCTTATTGGATTACCAGTCTGATAATTCCTTGCTCATTTTATTTGTACTGCTTGTCTTGGTTTTTATCCTCTGCCAGTTCATGGTGGAATGAAAATTGGACTGGGGATGAGCGCCCTCTGTTGGAAATCCTGGGCACTGCCCTTGATGCTGCTCGCATTAAGCGTTGCTAGAATTGAATAAATCAATTCAGCATTTTGACTCCATCCATAAATATATGCATTAAATTCAACAAAGCATTTTAATAAAGAATGTATGGATCTTGCAAATTAGCACATTTTACAATATAAATATTTTTTAATTGGCCATGTGACAATACATGCTGATTCTTTAACAATGCAAAAACGCACACCTTTTGGAGGAGCGAGTTACGGCGCATTCATATGGGGCGTTAATGGAAAAGCCTATCATTGTGGTGTGTAATCACCTGGGCCCTTATTTATTAAGTGTGTAGAAAAGTTTCTATATTTTGTCCTAGGAATGAAATTTAGAACGTGCCTTAGTACAAGAAAATCCATATTTATCAAGCGAGCACATGCAGATCTTGTAAGCAATCATTGTTGATAAATCCCACATGATATAACCTTAAAGTCAAAGTCTCTTTCTCTCTCTAGTCTCTCCTCAGGTGTCTCTGTTACAGAAGAACGCCTCCTCTCCGGTGTCCTGTCACGTCACACACTTTTATCCCAGTGATATTACAATCACCTGGATGAGAAACGGACAAGAGCATTATGAGGATGTGCAGTTTGGTAAACTACTTTCCAATGAGGACGGCACCTTCCAGAAGACTGTGACCCTAAAGGCTGAACCTGATGAGTGGAGGAAGAATGAGTTCAGCTGTGTGGTGGAGCACAAGAGCAAAACCTTCAGAAAGACTCTGACAGAGAAAGAAATCAGGACTAACAATGGTAAGAGACTCTGTACCGATGTGACGTTAGTGAATGTACACGCAGAAAGACCAGAAATACAGATTTGTGAACAATCTGATGTATCTTTTCTATAAACAGAAACACCTGCTTCAGTTGGCATTATTGTTGCTGTTTCTGTGGTGATTATATTGCTCGTCATTGCTGTCCTCGGGTATAAGCTATATCAGAAGAAACGGAAGTCAGGTGAGAAACACTAATGGTTCATGATTATAGTGACAGTCATATTTGTAGTAGTATTAAAACATAGTGGGCCTTTATTCATGAAACATGCATTCATAAATCCATTTCTACATAAATTGTCCCACTGAATTTAATGCAACAACTTATGTAAATGTGGATTTACGAATGACAGAAAGTCTCTCTGCTTGTGTTTCGTGACTAAGGCCTTTTTGTGAATAAAAATAGGTGACATGTTTTTTTCATGCAGGCATTTGCTTTGATTGCTTTGATAAAGACACTATTTTGATTGTTTTTCAGGATTTGTTCCTACCAAATGTAAGTATCCTATAATCTGTATTTGGTGTAAAGATATCAATAGTGGAATAGCTGTCTCTACGGAGTGATGTAGTTCAAAGTAATATACTTATTTATACTTAAAAGATTAGTTCACTTTTAAATAAACTTTTCCTAATAATTTACTCACCCTCATGTCATCCAGGATGTTCATGTCTTTCTTTCTTCAGTCGAAAAGAAATTAAAGTTTTTGTTGAAAACATTCCAGGATTTTTCTCCTTATAGTGGACTTGAATGGGCACCAAACAGTTGAAGGTCAAAATTAGTTTCACTGCAGCTTCAAATTGTTCTACACGATCCCAGATGAGAAATAAGGGTCTTATCAAGTGAAACCATCACTCAGTTTTAACCTTAAATGCTCATCTTGAACTAGCTCTCTTCTTCTTCTTCTCTATTAGGATTCCAGCAGTGTAGACGCTGCTAAGTGTATTACTGCCCTCCACAGGCCAAAGTTTGAACTAATTTTATATGTTTATATATATATAATTATATATATGTTTATAAATTTGCTAGTTCAATAGTATATAACAGTTAGTTCAAATTTTGACCTTCAACTGTTTGGTGCCCATTCAAGACCACTATAAGGAGAAAAATCCTGGAATGATTTAATCAAAAACCTTCATTTCTTTTCCACTGAAGAAAGAAAGACATGGACATCTTGGATGACATGGGGGTGAGTAAATTATCAGGAAAAGTTTAAAAGTGGACTAATCCTTTCAAATGTTTTGGTAATGTAAAATAGTTTAGTAAATAAAGATGAAAGTTTAATCCTATAAATAATCCTATAAACATTGTAAAAATATGATAACGTCACTGCAAATCCAAAAGAAAATTTGGAACGAGCCGGTATGACATTTTAAAAGTTGATTTTCTGTTGCAGACTCTGACAGTGAAAGCTCAGTTCAGACAGCAGCAGAGGCTTGAGAAGTGAGTTACATTTTATTGATCGCTGCAGCTGTCTCAGCCAGATGAGCTGAACCTGATGAAGTGTGTTATTTTGATCATTCCAGGAGATCAAAAGGATGAATGAGGAGAATTATCAGCACTCACTCATGGAGGATAAAGACTTCCAGGAGGGCCTCGTACTGAAGTTGTTGAGCTCCTTTACTTAGCTCATTTATTGCCAATCATTTACTAATTTCATAATAATCAGTGTACTCATTTATTTGTTATTATGTGTTTTTATTGTCTTTTTTAATCGGTTTATTATTTTGGATGTCTTTTGCTACACATGTTTGTTTCTAAGAAATGCCTAGTACTGTATGAGCAAAGCTGAACAGTATTGTTAGTTATGAGCGTGCCTAGCCATGAATACAGAAGTGTGTGAGTTTATGAAGTGTGGGACACAAAGATCTGTGATTCTACTGAGCTTCTACTTCTAGAAACCTAAAGGGAATTCAGCCATTATGAGTTTATTGGAGTTTTAGGACATGAAAAGTCGAATCTATGAGGCCTTGAGAAGGATCCTGGAAAGTTTGGGAAAGTTACAACTTATGTCAATGAAGAAGATGAGCTAACGTCTGGTAACAACAGGAGTTTAAAAAGACTCATGATCTGATTGCTTCTTCAGATACTGATACGTCATAAACACTCGACGCCTAAAAGCCCAGAGCTGAGAAACCCGACAAGATGAGCTGATGTATCTTTGATTGAAAGCGTGATTATTGTATTTTTCACTTTAATGTTGTGTAAGTGTTATTTGCCTTTATATTTTCATTATAAAAAGATTTTTAGATGAACATCCCACAGAGGAATCTTCTGACCAAACTGTATTTTAACCCCTAACTGTTTTGCCAATCTTTATTAAATATTCTGGGGTCGTATTTACAAAACACACTAAGGCTAAAAGTAGCTCCTAACTTTCTGATTTAGCAGAAACTCTTTAAAAGAAGTGGACATGTCAGTACAAAATGTAGGACTCCTAAATTTGCTGTAAGAGTATTTCATAAGCATTTTAGCACTAAAACTAGCTCCTAAATCCACCCAAGACACTGAACACCACTGAGACAACAGAGCCTTGCAATACAATACATATTTTGAGTTACAGATTTTAATCTGCGATGACACAACATAAAGGTATAGGCCTATTTATGTACAGTCAAAATGTATTGAATGATGGAGAATAAACATTGCAGTCAAGTTAAAAAATAATATCCTATCATCTGTACTGATTGCAATTCAATTCAATATGTTCCTGTTTGTGAACTCCTGTCAGGCTCTGGCAGCAGTATTCTGAACCATCTGAAGGCGATTTATGGAAGACTGACTAATCCCCAAATAAAGAGAATTACAATAATCAAGCCTTGTGGTGATAAAACAATTACTCTTTCAAAATTTGTAAATGAAAGGAATTACTTCATTTTTACCAGGGTTCGCAGCAGGTAAAAGCTTGACTTCACAACTTGGTTGACCTGTCTATCAAGCTTTAGGGCACTATCCAACACCACACCCAGGTTTTTCACACATGGCTTAACATAAGGTGCCAGAACACCAAGATTTACAGTTGCTGTACATCAACACCATAACCTCAGTTTTACTCTCATTCAAACTTAAAAAATTCAGAGACATCCATGCTATGACCTCCAAAAGGCAAACGGCCACCCGTTCTACACCATTCTTATGTTTAAGAGGAAAATATATTTGTGTGTCGTCTGCATAACAATGATAATTTAGGCCATACTTTTCAAAGATAGTACAAAAAGGGAGCATGCATAAAATAACATCAGAGCTAATGTGGAGCCCTGAGGAATCCCACAGGTCACTGGTACAGGAGAAGATCAAAATGTACCAATATTGACAGAAAAACTTCTGTTTGTCAGGTAAGACTGAAACCAATGTAAAGCTGAACCTCTGATGCCCACTAAATGGTACAGCAGAACATTATGGTCTACTGTGTCAAAAGCAGCACTCAAGTCTAAGAGTACCAATGCTACCGAATCTCCAGAGTCAGTGGCTAAAGATGTCGTTAAGCACTTTTAAAAGAGCCGTTTCAGTGGAGTGGAATTTTCAGAAGCCTGATTGAAATATATCAAAAATTTTGTAATCTGCCAGGAAACTTTGGAGCTGACATAAAACTACTTTATCAATTTTTTTTGTTAAGAATGGAAGATTGGAAATGGGTCTGAAATTTGATAGATCAGAGGAATATAAATTAGGCCTCTTAAGTCTGGGTTGAACCGAGGCATGTTTCAGATACTCAGGAACGACTCCTAACTCAAGGGATTTGTTTATAAAATTTAAGATCGTTGGACCCATTACATGAAACACTTTTTTAAATAACCATGCAGGGATTATATCTAAAGGTAGGTTTGAGCTGCTTCACAATGTCATTTAGAAAAGACATTGAAATAGGTAAACTGACTAAGCACCTGTGGGCAGCTCGGGAGACCAAAGCTCGAGTTCCAGCTCATGGACCTTTCCCGATCCCATCCCGCTTTCTCTCTTACACTCTGGCTACTCACTGCAGTCCTAACATAATAAAAATGCCAAAAATATATCTTTGAAAATAAATTAATAAAAGAAAATAATGTCTGATAAGCTGTAGCAGTAGTGTTCACAAGTTAGTAAAGACCTTTCATTGTTGTTCCCTTTTGAGTCAGTTTCTCCATATTGCAAGATAATTCTATGGGGGTCTTCCCCTCCATTCCATGACTCGAGCATCTGAACTGCAGTGTGGACATGCTGTCCAGAGGTGGCACACATTCTCAGATGATTCAGCCAATTTGAAGCCTGTTTATAAAGGCCAGGGTCGATTTATTCAGCTCAGAGGAGAACACGCAAGATCAGGGAGGAACAGGACAGGAGACCATGCTGCTTGCCCAACCAGCAGTGGCTTCCAGAGCTACCAGGCGCCTTTATGCTCTCAAGTCAAGTCAAGTCAAGTCACCTTTATTTATATAGCGCTTTTTACAATGCAGATTGTGTCAAAGCAGCTTTACATTGATAACTGGTACATAATTTCGCTGCACAGCAGCTCTTAAATAATAGTGTCAATGCAGGCAGATCAGAAGCACTGTTGAATAAATGTCAAGAATACTATTGAATATCAAATGTCAAGTGTCCCCAACTAAGCAAGCCAAAGGCGACAGCGGCAAGGAACCCAAACTCCATCAGGTGACATCAGGTGGCAAACAAGTGGCAAATAGGTGTTAAAATGGAGAAAAAAAAAAAAGAAAAAAAACCTTGGGAGAAACCAGGCTTAGTCGGGGGGCCAGTTCTCCTCTGGCGAACAGTGCTTTGTTACAATCAGGTTGCTATCATAAGTCTGATAGGATCGCAACAATCAAAGTATTTATTTCAGTTCCATCCAGTTGAGGATCGTATTCATCACGCCGGTATGGACGGTCTGTTGAGGAACTGTGCCACTGGCTGTCGTGTTGATGATGTCTTCACAATGGATGATCCAGTTGACTCGATCTCTGATGATACTTCAGGGCTGCGTTGTGGTCGTGTCAAGGCGCAGGTCCTTGGTCTCAGCTGGATACGGCCCAGATCTGGTTGACTACAGTAAACCTCGGGATAAACAGAAAGACTAATATTAGCGTAGATGCCATTCTTCTTCTGATGTAATGAGTACATCTGGTGTTATAGGAAGTGTTCCCGGTTCCGGCTGAACTAATTTATGCAGCCTAATAATCCTTTAACGGATTTGAAAATATAAATTGATAATGTGTTATGTGTATGCCAGGTTAAAGAGATGTGTTTTTAATCTAGATTTAAACTGACAGAGTGTGTCTGCATCCCGAACAATGCTAGGAAGATTGTTCCAGAGTTTAGGTGCCAAATAGGAGAAGGATCTACCGCCTGCAGTTGATTTCGATATTCTAGGTATTATCAGCTGGCCTGAATTCTGAGATCGCAATAAACGTGAAGGACTATAATGTATTAAGAGCTCACTTAGGTACTGGGGAGCTAAACCATTTAGTGCTTTGTAAGTAATTAACAAGATTTTAAAATCTATACGATGTTTAACAGGAAGCCAATGCAGTGACAACAGAACTGGGCTAATATGGTCATACTTCCTAGTTCTAGTAAGAACTCTAGCTGCTGCATTTTGTACGAGCTGTAGTTTATTTATCAAGCGGGAGGAACAACCACCCAGTAGAGCGTTACAGTAGTCTAGCCTTGAGGTCATGAACGCATGAACTAACTGTTCTGCATTCTTCATTGAGAGCATATGTCGTAGTTTAGATATATTTTTAAGATGGAAGAATACGTTTTTACAGATGCTAGTAACATGGCCTTCAAATGAAAGATTGGTATCAAAGAGCATACCCAGGTTCCTAGCTGACGACGAAGACTTAACAGAGCAGCCATCAAGTGTTAGACAGTATTCTAGGTTATTACGTGAAGAAGTTTTCAGTCCAAAAATTAGAATCTCTGTTTTTTCTGAATTTAGTAGTAGGAAATTACTGGTCATCCAATCTTTTTATATCAGCTATACATTCTGTTAATTTAGCGAATTGGTGATTTTCGTCAGGGCGCGAAGAAATATAGAGCTGAGTATCATCAGCGTAACAATCAAAACTAATGCCATGCTTCCTAATGATATCTCCCAAGGGTAGCATGTACAGAGTAAAAAGCAACTGTCCTAGTACTGAGCCTTGCGGTACTCCATATTTAACTTGTGATCGATATGATATCTCATCGTTTACTACTACAAACTGATAACGGTCAGATAAGTATGATTTGAACCATGACAATGCAATTCCACTAATGCCAACATAGTTTTCGAGTCTATTTAGAAGAATATTGTGATCAATAGTGTCAAATGCAGCACTAAGATCCAGTAACACTAATAGAGAGATACAACCACGATCTGATGATAAGAGCAAATCATTAGTAACTCTAATGAGAGCAGTCTCAGTACTATGGTACAGTCTAAATCCTGACTGGAAATCCTCACAGATACTATTTCTTTCTAAAAAGGAACATAGTTGTGATGAAACTGCCTTTTCTAGTATTTTTGACAGAAAAGTGAGATTTGAGATCGGCCTGTAATTGACTAATTCTCTAGGATCAAGTTGTGGTTTTTTAATAAGAGGTTTAATAACAGCCAGCTTAAAGGTTTTTGGTATGTATCCTAGTGATAAAGATGAATTAACAATATTAAGAAGAGGATCTATGACCTCTGGAAGCATCTCTTTCAATAGCTTAGTCGGTATAGGGTCTATCATACATGTTGTTGATTTTGATGATTTAACAAGTTTAGACAATTCTTCCTCTCCTAAAGCAGTAAATGAAATGAATTTTTCCTCAGAGACACTACAATGCACTGTCTGACACAAGACTGTAGTAGACGGTTGCATGGTTATAATTTTTTCTCTAATATTATCAATCTTGCAAGTAAAGAAGTTCATAAAGTCATTACTGCTGTGCTCTTTGGAGACATCAGAAGTTGAAGCTTTATTTCTTGTTAATTTAGCCACTGTATCAAATAAATACCTAAGGTTGTGTTTATTTTCTTCTAAAAGTTTTGAAAAATAGGCAGATCTAGCAGTTTTTAAGGCCTTTCTGTACTCAATCATTTTCTCTTTCCACGAAATGCGAAATACTTCTAGTTTTGTTTTCTTCCAGCTACGCTCCATTTTTCTAACTGCTGTTTTTAGGGCCCGAGTGTGCTCATTGTACCATGGTGTTGGATTAATTTCCTTAATCTTTTTTAAACGCAAAGGAGCGACTGAATCTAATGTGCTGGAAAAGACAGAGGCAATAGTTTCTGTTGCAATATCGAGGTCTTCTAAGCTGTCTGGTATGCTAAGGCGATGAAACTGGAAGATTATTTATAAAGCGATCTTTAGTGGTAGAAGTGATGGTTCCACCATATTTATGGCAGGGAGGCAGTTTAGCCGCTTTCACTAAATGTAATATACACGAGACTAGATAATGATCTGAGATGTCGTCACTCTGCTGCAGAATTTCAACGGCGTCAATATTGATTCCATGTGACAATATTAGATCTAAAGTATGATTACGACAATGAGTGGGTCCTGACACGTGTTGTCTAACTCCAATAGAGTTTAAAATGTCTGCAAATGCCAATCCAAATGCGTCTTTATTATTATCTACATGGATATTAAAATCACCAACAACAAGGGCTTTATCTGCAGCTAGTACTAATTCTGATAGAAAATCGGCAATCTCTTTGATAAAGTCTGTATGGTGTCCTGGTGGCCTGTATACAGTAGCCAGCACAAATGTCAACTTACATAATGTTACGTAAAGCACCATCACTTCGAACGAATTATATTTGAATGACTTCTGGCTGATACTGTAAATATTACTATAAATTACAGCAACACCTCCCCCTTTTCCTTTCTGTCGAGGATTGTGTCGATAATCATAACCTTGAGGGCTAGACTCATTTAAAGTAATGTAATCGTCCGGTTTTAGCCAGGTTTCTGTCAAACACAGCACATCTAGATTATTGTCTGTGATAATTTCATTTACAATAAGTGCTTTTGAAGAAAGTGATCTAATATTTAACAACCCAAGCTTTATCATTTGTTTATCATTATTATCTCTATTTTTTATTTGTTGAACATCAATTAATTTTTTTCCATTAAATGGGTTTGGAAGTTTTTTGTTTTTATTAATTCGGGGTACAGACACAGTCTCTATGTGATAATATCTAGGTGTAAGAGTTTCTATGTGTTGGGAATTATCTGACTTCTGTAATGTGAGGCAGCTAGCAGACGGTCGGTTTAGCCTGTCTGTTTGCTTCCTGACCTGGGCCGTAGTTTGACATGTTTCAGCCCTAAGACTATGTGCCATATTACTAGAGAGAAGAGCAGCACCATCCCGGGAAGGAAGAATACCATCTCTTTTCAACAGGTCAGGTCTGCCCCAAAAGCTTTTCCAATTGTCTATGAAACCTATATTATTCTGCGGACACCACTTAGACAGCCAGCCATTGAGTGATGATAATCTGCTAACTATCTCATCACTCCTACGAACAGGAAGAGGGCCAGAACAAATTACTTCTCCTGACATTGTACTTGCGAGTTCACACACCTCTTTAATGTTAATTTTAGTGATCTCCGACTGGCGAAGTCGAACATCATTTGTGCCGACGTGAATAATAATTTTAGAGTATTAACGATTAGCATTAGCCAGCACTTTTAAATTTGCTTTGATGTCAGGTGCTCTGGCTCCCGGCAAACATGTGACTATGGTGGCTGGTGTCTCTATTTTCACGTTCCGTGTAATAGAATCGCCAATTACTAGGGCACTTTCAACAGGATTCTCAGTGGGTGCGTCACTGAGTGGGGAGAATGTTCTTATTGGAACGGAAGAGTGGTGTTTTCCGCGGCTAGGCCGCCTCACCGTTACCCAAGTGCCCTGCTGCGCGGGCTCTACAGCCGGAACCGAACAATGTACAGAGTTCACTAAGCTAGTCGCATCCAAAACAGTATCTGAAGCCCCTGCATTCTTACTATCCTCGATTAAAGTTTGGATGCATGTCTCTAATTCTGAGATTCTTTCTGTCAGCCTGACTATTTCCCTACATTTATGACATGTAAATCCCTCGTCGCTGACAGAGAGAGCTACACTGAACATGTGACAAACTGAACACGAGATAACAGTGGGAAAGGATGACATGACTCACCGTGTTTGTAGACTGATCCGAGTTACCACAACTGTTTGATGAACGCGTTGAAAAGGAGCGCGCAAGACTGATGACAAGTTAACAAGCGAGATGCAAACGCGTTGTGACAGAGATTTAGATTCAAAGATTACAGGCTAGCGACGTCAGATTAATGTGGTAGGCAATAATAATAATATAAGCAACAATGAATAAAAGTAAGAGATTCAATAAAAGTAAGAGAAAACAAAGCTATACGGAGACGCAAACACCAGCAGCGAGGCAGACAGGAGCAATCTGAGGAGCAATCTAAAATGGAAAGTGATCTTTAGTGATCTTACTGTAAAGCAAGAAATGAACCTTATTTTTCAAGGTCAAAGAGATAGGAATAAGACAACTTTGTTGTTTAAAATATCTTATAATGCGGTTTATTTGTGATGTGTCTGTCATTTTGCCGTTTCTACAGGACCATTTGGATAAAGTGTGCTCACCATCCACTCTAAAGTTGCTCAGTGGGGAAGAACACTGTAGTGGAGGGGTTTCTGAGATGAGCGAGATGGCTGCATCATTCTCGCTCTAATGTGGTGCCTGTATTTTTACAGGTGTGATGCAATCGGGCTTCAGCATTCAAGGAAGGAAGGGAAGGCCAAGAAACCCTGCACACTTCAGTACCAACCCTGCTCCAACACACCTACCTGTCATTTCAAGTAAACTCGACTCTCAAGGCTACTTGTTACTGGTGAAACAGCATTGTGATGTGCTCTGGAAACATGTAAAAAATGTACACTGACAACAAACTGACACATTCCTTTTGCATTTTTTTTTTTTTCTGAATCACAAAACCTTTTGTTCCTACATTAGACTTTCAGTAATAGACACTTGAACAGAAATGAAAGTAAAAGTAGCCCTACAACGTATACTATAGGACAATTTAGTATCCATTTCATACACAAAATTTATAAAAAAAGATCATGTGCAGTGCTAGAGATAAAAGGTACATAATGCATGACAAGAAAATACCTGGTTGTCAGTCAAGTTTTAAAAATGTTATTTAAAATCTGAATAAAACCAAAATCAGATAAAACCACTGCCTGTAATAAATATGATATTCTTAAGAAATTTGAGAATTGCACATTCTTACTAATTTCATAGAATTTATCTTTATTCATTCATGTTATACTTTTTTCTGTAAGATTTTCGTGTATTTTGGACTTTAGTTTTATAATTTAGAGTATGGAATTTGTTTCTGTACAGAACAAAAAAGGCGAAACCCAACATTATTAGGGCCCAAGCGAAAATTCGCGCAGGGCCCTCTTGTTTTTCTAAGGATTATTAGGGCCCAAGCGAAAATTCGCGCAGGGCCCTCTTGTTTTTCTAAGGATTATTATTATTTTTTTAGGGCCCAAGCGAATTAAGCGCGCAGGGCCCTCTTGTTCTTCTAAGGATTATTAGGGCCCAAGCGAATTAAGCGCGCAGGGCCCTCTTGTTCTTCTAAGGATTATTATTATTATTATTTTTTTTTTTTTTTTTTTTTTTTTTTTTTCCGTCTTCCGGGGCTTTTTGGGGGCCTTAACATGCTCAAAAACTCTTGAAAATTTGCACACACATTGGAATCCGCGGCCATTAGGACGCCGAAGAGGCTGGTACCCGGGCGTGGCAGGGGGGCTCGACAGCGCCCCCTTGAAAAAAATCTGAAAATTTGGTCCATATATTAAACACGCTTGCACGTATTAGTATGAAACTCAGTACACATATAGACCTCATCGGGCCGAACAACTTTCGTGCTCTAAGTTAAACACCACCCCAACAGGAAGTCAGCTATTAAGGGTTGTTTGAAAAACGCATGCTCTGGAATTTGATATACTCCTCCTAGACGATTAATCCGATCGCCACCAAACTCGGTCAGCATGAAGTCAAGACACTGATGATGAAAAATTGCCAGGGGATTTTTGATATCTCGAACGGTTTGGCCGTGGCAAGGCAGCGAATTTATGGCGAGAAAAAGGAAACAGGAAATGTGTTATAACGTCTGCATACATATATTGATCTTTATGAAACTTCACGAGTGTGTTGGTTGTAGTAGTCTGATCACATGGATGTGACTATTGTGAGTCAAAGTTATAGCGCCACCAACTGGCAGCAGGAAGTGTATCACTTTTTGAAATGCTTTGAGATCACCCTCTTATTTTTACCTGATTTGCTTCAAACTTCATCAGTGTAATGTCAATACACAGCAGATGTAGACCTATGACAGGATTTTTGATATTTGTAATATTGTTGCCATGGCAACAGGTCAAACTGTAATAATATTCTTGAGTGTTTTTGAGGCTCTTAACATGCTTCAAATTGCATGAAACTCGACACACACATCAATATTGTCAACCAGTAGACATGGACAAAGCCATAGAAATGGGCGTGGTGGAGGGGCTCAGTAGCGCCACCTTTTGACAAAAGTGGGGGGGTTAGTTTTTCCTACAGTCACCAAACTCGGTACACATATTGTTCTCATCAAGCCGGACAATTTTCTAATTTACATTCATTAGCTCCAACCAACAGGAAGTCGGCTATTTTTGTTTGAATGTTAATTTTTTGAAAAAACAGGCTATGAATTTTATACTACTGCTCCTACAGGGTTTATCCAATTTACACCAAGCTTTTTTTAACTTGTTGCTAACACATTGAAGTTGTTTAATTGCAAACGGATTTTGGATATCTCAAACGGTTTGGCCGTGGCGAGGCAACGAATTTATGGCAAGAAAAAGGAAACAAAGTGTTATAACTTCTGCATACATTAATTGATTTTGATGAAACTTCGGCTTAGTCTTCATTGTACAAGGCTGATCACATGGATGTGACTATTGTGATTCAAAGTCATAGCGCCACCAACTGGAAGCAGAAAATGTGTCACTTTCAGCATACATTGAGATCACCCTCTTATTTTTACCTGATTTGCTTTAAAATTCATCAGAATAATGTTAAAACTTGGCACATGTAATCCTTTGAAAATGGGCAGGGAGGAGGGGCTCTATAGTGGCACCTTGTAGTGCAGTAAATGTGGAGTGAATTTGACATAGCCCTTTGATGTTTAACCGTTTTAAATGCCTATTGCCCGCTGTGCACAGTTGCCCTGAAGCCACCGGGGTGGCGGTGCCACCGGGCTTGGGCCCGCCATCGCTGCTCGCAGCTATATTTATTTATTTATTTATTTTTTTTTCCGTCTTCCGGGGCTTTTTGGGGGCCTTAACATGCTCAAAAACTCTTGAAAATTTGCACACACATTGGAATCCGCGGCCATTAGGACGCCGGAGAGGCTGGTACCCGGGCGTGGCAGGGGGGCTCGACAGCGCCCCCTTGAAAAAAATCTGAAAATTTGGTCCATATATTAAACACGCTTGCATGTATTAGTATGAATCTCGGTACACATATAGACCTCATCGGGCCGAACAACTTTCGTGCTCTAAGTTAAACGCCACGCAAACAGGAAGTCAGCTATTAAGGGTTGTTTGAAAAACGCATGCTCTGGAATTTGATATACTCCTCCTAGACGATTAATCCGATCGCCACCAAACTCGGTCAGCATGAAGTCAAGACACTGATGATTAAAAATTGCCAGGGGATTTTTGATATCTCGAACGGTTTGGCCGTGGCGAGGCAACGAATTTATGGCGAGAAAAAGGAAACAGGAAATGTGTTATAACGTCTGCATACATATATTGATCTTTATGAAACTTCACGAGTGTGTTGGTTGTAGTAGTCTGATCACATGGATGTGACTATTGTGAGTCAAAGTTATAGCGCCACCAACTGGCAGCAGGAAGTGTATCACTTTTTGAAATGCTTTGAGATCTCCCTCTTATTTTTACCTGATTTGCTTCAAACTTCATCAGTGTAATGTCAATACACAGCAGATGTAGACCTATGACAGGATTTTTGATATTTGTAATATTGTTGCCATGGCAACAGGTCAAACTGTAATAATATTCTTGAGTGTTTTTGAGGCTCTTAACATGCTTCAAATTGCATGAAACTCGACACACACATCAATATTGTCAACCAGTAGACATGGACAAAGCCATAGAAATGGGCGTGGTGGAGGGGCTCAGTAGCGCCACCTTTTGACAAAAGTGGGGGGGTTAGTTTTTCCTACAGTCACCAAACTCGGTACACATATTGTTTTCATCAAGCCGGACAATTTTCTAATTTACATTCATTAGCTCCGACCAACAGGAAGTCGCTTATTTTTGTTTGAATGTTAATTTTTTGAAAAAACAGGCTATGAATTTTATACTACTACTCCTACAGGGTTTATCCAATTTACACCAAGCTTTTTTTAACTTGTTGCTAACACATTGAAGTTGTTTAATTGCAAACGGATTTTGGATATCTCAAACGGTTTGGCCGTGGCGAGGCAACGAATTTATGGCAAGAAAAGGGAAACAAAGTGTTATAACTTCTGCATACATTGATTGATTTTGATGAAACTTCGGCTTAGTCTTCGTTGTACAAGGCTGATCACATGGATGTGACTATTGTGATTCAAAGTCATAGCGCCACCAACTGGAAGCAGAAAATGTGTCACTTTCAGCATACATTGAGATCACCCTCTTATTTTTACCTGATTTGCTTCAAAATTCATCAGAATAATGTTAAAACTTGGCACATGTAATCCTTTGAAAATGGGCAGGGAGGAGGGGCTCTATAGCGGCACCTTGTAGTGCAGTAAATGTGGAGTGAATTTGACATAGTCCTTTGATGTTTAACCGTTTTAAGTGCCTATTGCCCGCTGTGCACAGTTGCCCTGAAGCCACCGGGGTGGCGGTGCCACCGGGCTTGGGCCCGCCATCGCTGCTCGCAGCTATATTTTATTATTATTTTTTTTATTTTTTTTCCGTCTTCCGGGGCTTTTTGGGGGCCTTAACATGCTCAAAAACTCTTGAAAATTGGCACACACATTGGAATCCGCGGCCAACAGGGCCGGGCAGAAGCTGGTACCCGGGCGTGGCAGGGGGGCTCAACAGCGCCCCCTTGAAAAAGGTCTGAAAATTTGGTCCATATATTAAACACGCTTGCACGTATTAGTCTGAAACTCGGTACACATATAGACCTCATCGGGCCGAACAACTTTCGTGCTCTAAGTTAAACGTCACGCCAACAGGAAGTCAGCTATTAAGGGTTGTTTGAAAAACGCATGCTCTGGAATTTGATATACTCCTCCTAGACGATTAATCCGATCGCCACCAAACTCGGTCAGCATGAAGTCAAAACACTGATGATTAAAAATTGCCAGGGGATTTTTGATATCTCGAACGGTTTGTCCGTGGCGAGGCAACGAATTTATGGCGAGAAAAAGGAAACAGGAAATGTGTTATAACGTCTGCATACATATATTGATCTTTATGAAACTTCACAAGTGTGTTCGTTATAGGAGTCTGATCACATGTATGTGACTATTGTGAGTCAAAGTTATAGCGCCACCAACTGGCAGCAGGAAGTGTATCACTTTTTGAAATGTTTTGAGATCACCCTCTTATTTTTACCTGATTTGCTTCAAACTTCATCAGTGTAATGTCAATACACAGCAGATGTAGACCTATGACAGGATTTTTGATATTTGAAATATTGTTGCCATGGCAACAGGTCAAACTGTAATAATATTCTTGAGTGTTTTTGAGGCTCTTAACATGCTTCAAATTGCATGAAACTCGACACACACATCAATATTGTCAACCAGTAGACATGGACAAAGCCATAGAAATGGGCGTGGTGGAGGGGCTCAGTAGCGCCACCTTTTGACAAAAGTGGGGGTTTGTTTTTCCTACAGTCACCAAACTTGGTACACATATTGTTCTCATCAAGCCGGACAATTTTCTAATTTACATTCATTAGCTCCGACCAACAGGAAGTCAGCTATTTTGGTTTGAATGTTAATTTTTTGAAAAAACAGGCTATGAATTTTATACTACTACTCCTACAGGGTTTATCCAATTTACACCAAGCTTTTTTTAACTTGTTGCTAACACATTGAAGTTGTTTAATTGCAAACGGATTTTGGATATCTCAAACGGTTTGGCCGTGGCGAGGCAACGAATTTATGGCAAGAAAAGGGAAACAAAGTGTTATAACTTCTGCATACATTAATTGATTTTGATGAAACTTCGGCTTAGTCTTCGTTGTACAAGGCTGATCACATGGATGTGACTATTGTGATTCAAAGTCATAGCGCCACCAACTGGAAGCAGAAAATGTGTCACTTTCAGCATACATTGAGATCACCCTCTTATTTTTACCTGATTTGCTTCAAAATTCATCAGAATAATGTTAAAACTTGGCACATGTAATCCTTTGAAAATGGGCAGGGAGGAGGGGCTCTATAGTGGCACCTTGTAGTGCAGTAAATGTGGAGTGAATTTGACATAGCCCTTTGATGTTTAACCGTTTTAAGTGCCTATTGCCCGCTGTGCACAGTTGCCCTGAAGCCACCGGGGTGGCGGTGCCACCGGGCTTGGGCCCGCCATCGCTGCTCGCAGCTATATTTAGGGCCCAAGCGAAAATTCGCGCAGGGCCCTCTTGTTTTTCTAAGGATTATTATTATTTTTTATTTTTTTTTTATTTTTATTTTTTTATTTTTTTTTTTTCCGTCTTCCGGGGCTTTTTGGGGGCCTTAACATGCTCAAAAACTCTTGAAAATTGGCACACACATTGGAATCCGCGGCCAACAGGGCCGGGCAGAAGCTGGTACCCGGGCGTGGCAGGGGGGCTCAACAGCGCCCCCTTGAAAAAGGTCTGAAAATTTGGTCCATATATTAAACACGCTTGCACGTATTAGTCTGAAACTCGGTACACATATAGACCTCATCGGGCCGAACAACTTTCGTGCTCTAAGTTAAACGTCACGCCAACAGGAAGTCAGCTATTAAGGGTTGTTTGAAAAACGCATGCTCTGGAATTTGATATACTCCTCCTAGACGATTAATCCGATCGCCACCAAACTCGGTCAGCATGAAGTCAAGACACTGATGATTAAAAATTGCCAGGGGATTTTTGATATCTCGAACGGTTTGTCCGTGGCGAGGCAACGAATTTATGGCGAGAAAAAGGAAACAGGAAATGTGTTATAACGTCTGCATACATATATTGATCTTTATGAAACTTCACAAGTGTGTTCGTTATAGGAGTCTGATCACATGTATGTGACTATTGTGAGTCAAAGTTATAGCGCCACCAACTGGCAGCAGGAAGTGTATCACTTTTTGAAATGCTTTGAGATCACCCTCTTATTTTTACCTGATTTGCTTCAAACTTCATCAGTGTAATGTCAATACACAGCAGATGTAGACCTATGACAGGATTTTTGATATTTGAAATATTGTTGCCATGGCAACAGGTCAAACTGTAATAATATTCTTGAGTGTTTTTGAGGCTCTTTACATGCTTCAAATTGCATGAAACTCGACACACACATCAATATTGTCAACCAGTAGACATGGACAAAGCCATAGAAATGGGCGTGGTGGAGGGGCTCAGTAGCGCCACCTTTTGACAAAAGTGGGGGGGTTAGTTTTTCCTACAGTCACCAAACTCGGTACACATATTGTTCTCATCAAGCTGGACAATTTTCTAATTTACATTCATTAGCTCCGACCAACAGGAAGTCAGCTATTTTGGTTTGAATGTTAATTTTTTGAAAAAACAGGCTATGAATTTTATACTACTACTCCTACAGGGTTTATCCAATTTACACCATGCTTTTTTTAACTTGTTGCTAACACATTGAAGTTGTTTGATTGCAAACGGATTTTTGATATCTCGAACGGTTTGGCCGTGGCGAGGCAACGAATTTATGGCGAGAAAAAGGAAACAGGAAATGTGTTATAACGTCTGCATACATATATTGATCTTTATGAAACTTCACGAGTGTGTTAGTTGTAGTAGTCTGATCACATGGATGTGACTATTGTGAGTCAAAGTTATAGCGCCACCAACTGGCAGCAGGAAGTGTATCACTTTTTGAAATGCTTTGAGATTACCCTCTTATTTTTACCTGATTTGCTTCAAACTTCATCAGTGTAATGTCAATACACAGCAGATGTAGACCTATGACAGAATTTTTGATATTTGAAATATTGTTGCCATGGCAACACGTCAAACTTTAATAATATTCTTGAGTGTTTTTGAGGCTCTTAACATGCTTCAAATTGCATGAAACTCGACACACACATCAATATTGTCGACCAGTAGACATGGACAAAGCCATAGTGGAGGGGCTCAGTAGCGCCACCTTTTGACAAAAGTGGGGGGGTTAGTTTTTCCTACAGTCACCAAACTCGGTACACATATTGTTCTCATCAAGCCGGACAATTTTCTAATTTACATTCATTAGCTCTGAAAAACAGGAAGTCAGCTATTTTGGTTTGAATGTAAATTTTTTGAAAAAACAGGCCTTGAATTTAATACTACTACTCCAACAGGATTTATACAATTTACACCAAACTTTTTTAACTTGGTGCTAATACACTGAAGTTGTTTAATTGCAAATGGATTTTGGATATCTCAAATGGTTTGGCCGTGGCGAGGCAACGAATTTATAGCAAGAAAAGGGAAACAAAGTATTATAACTTCTGCATACATTAATTGATTTTGATGAATCTTCTGCTGAGTGTTCGTTGTACAAGGCTGATTACATAGATGTGACTATTGTGAGTCAAAGTTATAGCGCCACCAACTGGCAGCAGGAAATGTGTCACTTTCAGCATACATTGAGATCACCCTCTTATTTTTACCTGATTTGCTTCAAAATTCATCAGAATAATGTTAAAACTTGGCACATGTAATACTTTGAAAATGGGCAGGGAGGAGGGGCTCTATAGCGGCACCTTGTAGTGCAGTAAATGTGGAGTAAATTTGACATAGCCCTTTGATGTTTAACCGTTTTAAATGCCTATTGCCCGCTGTGCACAGTTGCCCTGAAGCCACCGGGGTGGCGGTGCCACCGGGCTTGGGCCCGCCATCGCTGCTCGCAGCTATATTTTTTTTAATTTTTTTTTTTTTTTCCGTCTTCCGGGGCTTTTTGGGGGCCTTAACATGCTCAAAAACTCTTGAAAATTGGCACACACATTGGAATCCGCGGCCATCAGGGCCGGGCTGAAGCTGGTACCCGGGCGTGGCAGGGGGGCTCAACAGCGCCCCCTTGAACGGGATCCGAACACTTGGTCCATAAATCAAACACGCTTGCATGTAATAATATGAAACTCGGTACACATATAGATCTCATCGGGCCGAACAACTTTCGTGCTCTAAGTTTTACGCCAGCCCAACAGGAAGTCGGCTATTATGGGTTGTTTGAAAAACGCATGCTCTGGAATTTGATATACTCCTCCTAGACGATTAATCCGATCGCCACCAAACTCGGTCAGCATGAAGTCAAGACACTGATGATTAAAAATTGCCAGGGGATTTTTGATATCTCGAACGGTTTGTCCGTGGCGAGGCAACGAATTTATGGCGAGAAAAAGGAAACAGGAAATGTGTTATAACGTCTGCATACATATATTGATCTTTATGAAACTTCACAAGTGTGTTCGTTATAGGAGTCTGATCACATGTATGTGACTATTGTGAGTCAAAGTTATAGCGCCACCAACTGGCAGCAGGAAGTGTATCACTTTTTGAAATGTTTTGAGATCACCCTCTTATTTTTACCTGATTTGCTTCAAACTTCATCAGTGTAATGTCAATACACAGCAGATGTAGACCTATGACAGGATTTTTGATATTTGAAATATTGTTGCCATGGCAACAGGTCAAACTGTAATAATATTCTTGAGTGTTTTTGAGGCTCTTAACATGCTTCAAATTGCATGAAACTCGACACACACATCAATATTGTCAACCAGTAGACATGGACAAAGCCATAGAAATGGGCGTGGTGGAGGGGCTCAGTAGCGCCACCTTTTGACAAAAGTGGGGGGGTTTGTTTTTCCTACAGTCACCAAACTTGGTACACATATTGTTCTCATCAAGCCGGACAATTTTCTAATTTACATTCATTAGCTCCGACCAACAGGAAGTCAGCTATTTTGGTTTGAATGTTAATTTTTTGAAAAAACAGGCTATGAATTTTATACTACTACTCCTACAGGGTTTATCCAATTTACACCAAGCTTTTTTTAACTTGTTGCTAACACATTGAAGTTGTTTAATTGCAAACGGATTTTGGATATCTCAAACGGTTTGGCCGTGGCGAGGCAACGAATTTATGGCAAGAAAAGGGAAACAAAGTGTTATAACTTCTGCATACATTAATTGATTTTGATGAAACTTCGGCTTAGTCTTCGTTGTACAAGGCTGATCACATGGATGTGACTATTGTGATTCAAAGTCATAGCGCCACCAACTGGAAGCAGAAAATGTGTCACTTTCAGCATACATTGAGATCACCCTCTTATTTTTACCTGATTTGCTTCAAAATTCATCAGAATAATGTTAAAACTTGGCACATGTAATCCTTTGAAAATGGGCAGGGAGGAGGGGCTCTATAGTGGCACCTTGTAGTGCAGTAAATGTGGAGTGAATTTGACATAGTCCTTTGATGTTTAACCGTTTTAAGTGCCTATTGCCCGCTGTGCACAGTTGCCCTGAAGCCACCGGGCTTGGGCCCGCCATCGCTGCTCGCAGCTATATTTATGTGTTGTTGACTTCATCTTGTAAATCTTATTTTGAAAAAGCAAAGTATATACTGTTTCTAAATGCCTAATTTTTGCTTTTTCACTTGTTTCTCTATATTTGAATGATAGGTACTTCTGAATGCACGTGTTACTTATACTGCATATGCATTACTGACTTAGTCTTGAATGCAATGTCCCATACTATATGCATCACCCATGTGAAAGCATTTTACTGCAGCGTTTTGGCAACATATGACATTATTCAACTTTAAAGGCCTATAAATAGCCTGTTTCTAATGAGCAGAAAAAAAAGTTAGTTCTCATATGTAGGGACGTCCCATAAACCTTAAAAAAGACCTTTCATTGCTGTTTCCTTTTGACTCAGTTTCTCGATATTGCATGCTAATGCTATGGAGGTCTTCCCCTCCTTCCTTGAATACTGAAGCCTGATTGCACTGCGGCAATAAAAATTATTGGCCAATTGTGATTGAGTGAGCTTCCATTCATGACTGTCATGTTCTCTTTTGGACAGCAGTGGTTTTGTACATCAATCACCAAGGAGGTATTCAGTCTCACCCACTGCAAAGGCTGGCAGAACGTTTTCTCTTGTGGGAGGACAAAAACCTCAACCCACAGCATGACAGCAACAACTTAAAAATAAACCAAATCCACAGGAAAATTGCGGACTTGGTAACTCTGACTATATATTCATTAGGCACCTTTATGCCCTGTAAAAAAGAATTGTTATTTTAACCAAAAAAACAAAACAAAAGTATGTTACCTCTTTGCCTCAATTTTCAGTTCACTGAAGTTAAAAATCTGAGTTAATACAATGAAGGCGGTTGGTTTAATCAACAGAAACTCAAAATAGTATGTTAGCTGAACCACATTAATTATTGAAGTTGATTTGACAAAAGAACAAATGTTGTGATAACAAATCATGAAAATTATTTTTACAGTGTGCTCTGAAATGGAAAGTCTTCATGACTTAAAATGAACCTGGTGAATTGTGCCATGCCAGTCATTTTGTGGTTCTGCAGGACCATTTGGATAAAGGGCACACGCTGCTCTAAAGGTGTATGTGGCTGCTGCTTCAGCTTTCCATTCACCCACTGATTGTTGCTCAGGCTACTTGTTTACCGGTGGAACAGCATCATGAGGCACTCTGGAAACACGTGAAAAATGTAAACCGACAACAAAGTGACACATTCCTTTTGCAATGCTTTTCAGACACACCTAGATAAACCTTTTGTTCCATCATTTCTCAAATAGATTTTTAGTGATATAGACACTTGAACAGAAATGAAAGTAGAAGTAGTCCAACAACAAAGGCAGGACATGTATATATTGCAACTGGGTGTCAATTTAAATGAAATGTAAGAAAAAATGTCCACATGGGATGTTTATTGTATTTACTAGTCTTGAATGGCATTAAACACAAAGTATGAGAAAATCACTGACAGATACATAAACCACTGTGCAATGCTATAGATAAAAGGTACATAATTCATGACAAGAAAAGACCTGGTTATCATAGTCATAGTGCTAAAGTGCATTCATTTTAAGTATTTCAGATGAATTAAGCTCATCTTTCATTCAGCAATAGCTTTAAGATGATCAGTTTTGTAACATCAATATAAGTTGTTCATTTTACAGTAGTTATGGCATGTGTACCGTACAGCAAACACTTTGCTATTGAAGGCTAAATTTTGCTATGGTGACAACTGAATCATAAAGCAATGAGCAAACTGGTCTGATGTCTGAATCGCTATTGAAGGCTTAATTTTACTATGGTGACAAGTTAAATTGATCTGCAAAAACAAGCAGCATCATTAATTAAAAAACAAAAAACTATTGTATAGAGCATATTATTGAAACCCCAGTACATCTAAGCTGCAGTGGGTGTGTGAAATTCATGTGTGATTGAAGGTGTGGTTGAGGAAACGGCTTATTATATAAGGCTGATCTTCCACCAAGAAGGAAAAACTGTTGTGAACTTCAAAGGTAATGCATTATTCTAATGTCAAATGATAATGTGTGTTTTTATGCAATGCCCTTGTGTTAATTAATTTTATTGACAGTTGTCCTCAAGGCACCCAAAGTCAGACAGACATTTAGGTAAGTGTTTACACGTGTTATAGCTGTACATTGCTTTTTTATATTGTTTTAGACTGTTGTACCTTTGATTTCCTAAATTTGAACAAACATGGAACATATAGCTTATATTTTACTTGGATAATATTGGTTATAATGACAATGATGGGTTTTGACTTTAAAACATTGATTTACTCTCTTAATTACTGTATAAAAGCTTTTAATTATAAGTCCATGATTCACAAAAAAAAATTGTAATATTAAGAAGAATAAATTAATGAATAAAAAAATCTTAAGAATGAATGGATGAATTTGAAAAAAAAATGAAGATCAAGTAGTTAGTAAGAATGTGCATTTCTTGAAAAATTCTTAAGAAGTTCTCAAATATTTTAAGAACATTTTTCCAGAAAATGACTGATATTGGTTTTATGTGATTGTATATTGCTGAAGGCACGCTGATCAACACACTCAATGAAAACCACCTCAAAGTGCATCTTTTTGCACTTGAATGGACAAATAAACAACATTATTTCAACATATCTTTGTAAAAACAGTCATTTTTGTTTTAAGTGAACATAAATGGTTCACTTAACAGAGAAAGAAAAACATGCACCAGTTTTTTGGATCCATGCATTCGGTCTTAAAGGATTAGTCCACTTTTAAATAAACTTTTCCTGATAATTTACTCACCCCCATGTCATCCAACATGTCCATGTCTTTCTTTCTTCAGTCGAAAAGAAATTAAAGTTTTTGTTGAAAACATTCCAGGATTTTTCTCCTTATAGTAGACTTCAATGGGCACCAAACAATTGAAGGTCATAATTTGTTTCACTGCAGCTTCAAATTGTTCAACACGATCCCAGATGAGAAATAAGGGTCTTATCTAGTGAAACCATCACTCATTTTCTGAAAAAAAAGTTTTAACCATAAATGCTCATCTTGAACTAGCTCTCTTCTTCTTCTCCTCTATTAGAATTCCAGCAGTGTAGACGCTGCTAAGTGTATTACTGCCCTCCACAGGTCAAAGTTTGAACTAATTGTTATATACTATATTGCATATAAAAATTTGTTCCAAACTTTGACCTGTGGAGGGCAGTTCTAGGTGAAACACTATTGGGTTGTTCAATATGTCCCGTCCTCTCTTCCTGTTTCACTGGAAATTACATCAACACAGTGAATAAAGCTGCGCATTCCAAGGCACTTCACTGGACCTTTAAAGAAAACAAACAACACTTCGTACAATATTGATCATGTGGCATCTTATTGTTATGTCAGATCTTTCAGATATATTTGCAATACACTGGCTCGTTCACCAGAAGTGGTATGTGACTTTTTATGCTCACCTGTGAATACAATTAGCTTACCTGCTGTTAACAGGACACTCCAGTGTTTCCGCTCGGAAAGCATTGCCACCTCCAACACATCCACCTCCTGGCATAGTATGCTAAATGTATGCACCATGGTGATGCAAGAGTGACCACGCAATACATGGTCCAGATGGGCCTCCTGACAGCAGGTGGACTCTGACATGTTGGGCGTGTTCATCCATGCACTGGAGTGGAGCAGAACAAGCATTTTTATTTAATTCCCAATATTTACTATTGCAGGTGGATGCTTTCTGATTATACTGGCTAGGTTAACAAAAGTTCATAAAATTGACAGAATATCTTTACTTGGGGCATTAGGAAGATGTTATTGCAAATGCATTAGCAATTGGACTTATTAAGGTCTCAACAGTCCTTTCAAGTTTGTCTTCATCCATTTCTATACAAGCGTGTGTTCAAAAAGTAAAGAAATGCTTGTATTACTTCACTGGCCAACAGAGCGAACCAACCCTGTGACGTCACACACTATGGTATTGCAAGATGGTGGCGCTCTTGCTCCAAAAGATATAAGAAAAAACGTTTTCTTCAAAATGGTGCCATTGATCATGTTTGTTATAACAAATGTTTAATAAATTGGAAATCAGTTTACTAAATAATGTAAACTTGACTGATTAATTTCCACTTTAAAGTCTAAATACAGCCTATAAACATGCTGGCGTCTATATCATTAATGGTAATTAAACAAGACACAAAGAGTAAATTCACTCACTGATCTTGACTTTACTTTGTAACTATATTTTCATATATATTTTATTCATAAAGTGCAGTGTTACTTTACATTTGATTGCAGTATCTTTACTTGAATATTTGACCTAGCCTACCTGAGAAATCGTAAAACAATGTTTATTTCATTAATTTTTCTAAGTGTTATAATAATGCTTGAAATTTACATTAGTTAGGCTAGTTGTTGTGTTAAAACCATAATCGAAAGTTCCTTGTGTACTTGTTCTGTAGGTTTCTGATTTTTGTTTATGGTATTCAGTAACAACCGAATATTTTATAAATGTGAATGACATCTATTTTTTGACTTACTGGAACTGAAACTGTGATTTTATAAGAATCTGAATCAATAAGCAGATTCAGAATCACTAAAGTTAAAATGATGCCCAACCCTAATTATGAGCTTTCCTGTAGCTCAGTGGTTAGAGTATGGCACTAGCAATGCTAAGGTCATGGGTTCGATCCCATGGATTGCACATACTCAGATACAAATGTATAGTATAATGCAAAGTAAGTCGCTTTGGAGAAAACGTGTCTGCCAAATGCATAAATGTAAATGAGTAAAAGATATTGCAGAAATGTTGAATAATGAGTCTACTCAAAATTTCTCCATTGGGAACAAAAAATTATATTCCCTTTTCTTTAAGTCTCAAATATAGAGAATTTTAACTGATTTTTCCCCCTTTCCCATTTTATTTTAACCCAGCCAAAAGAGAAGATCCTTGAAGACCTTGAAGTAGTAATAAGAGAAGTTTGAAGCAAGAGCTCTTTGTTCCTGAACTTTGTTCTTACCTCTGTTGCATCAGTTTTTGTTTGTTTCCAAGATGAGTACACAGTCTGACCTAGTACCAAGTTTTGGGCAGATGAATTTGGATGAAGAAAACCCAGCAGACAGATCATCTCAAGGCAATGCTGAACCAGCTGGGGCAGTTGAGCAGCATTATGAAGGAGGTTCCAGTGCATCTAAACCCGGTCAAATAGAGCATGATGCAAATAAGGATAAAAGGGTGGAAAGAGAAGGACGAAATAAATCCAGTTCTC
This sequence comes from Chanodichthys erythropterus, assembly GCF_024489055.1. NCBI lineage: Eukaryota > Metazoa > Chordata > Actinopteri > Cypriniformes > Xenocyprididae > Chanodichthys > Chanodichthys erythropterus. The sequence continues at coordinate 2,727,113 of NC_090223.1, read as the reverse complement.
CAACTTCCTACATACGGATCCCACTCTCAGTCTTGTTTGGTAATGAGTCAACCTCTAGAGAAGATAAAGTTTCAGATTTCACACCTCCATTCAAATTAATTGACAGAGTTCCTGAACTTGCTGAAATAAGTAAAAAAACCTCTTATGTTGTGTTGTACAACAATCAAACCAAGAATCCTGCATGGGTGTATGAGATATTGAACAAGAGTATTTTAGCTCAAAATTATAAGAAGCAAAAAAGTGTATTCAAAGAGGATAAGTCAATTCATCCAACCTACAGAACACCTGAGAGCAAGGAAAAGTATGGAAAAGATTATGACCAAGGTCATTATGCTGCTGCTGCCAATCATAGGTGGAGTGAGGATGCCTATAAAGACACATGTGTGTTCACCAACATGTCACCACAGTGTAGGAAGTTAAACCGTGGCATCTGGAAATTGTTGGAGGATCGTTGTCGGAAAAAAACACACAAAACAGAAGGGATACGTAATGTCCATGTGTACACCGGACCACTTTATCTACCAAGAAATGATGATTCAAAGCATGTGGAATATGGGATAATGGGGGATAAAGCAGTGCCAACTCACTTCTTTAAGGTGGTAATTGTGGAGAATGAGGATGGGACAGTATTAGAGCCAGAATGCTATAAGATTCCCAATGAGTCACCTTCAGATTTGAACAGATACAAGGTGACAATTAATAAAATTGAGGAAGTCTCTGGGCTGATCTTCAGAGAAAGTGGTCTCGATTTGAGAGAGATGACAAGAACGGTGACATGGACGGGAGTTGATGAATCTGAAAATCCAACTACTGCTGAGATAACAGTGACAGTAAGCACTGATCATAATGATGTGCAGTACATTTGATGTGCAGTAAAGTGTGTGCATTACCCTCATGACACTGAAATACAGTGATTGTGTTTGGTCTTTATGGCTGTGTTTTGAAGGATAAAAGGATCATTGATAGCAACATGTGTGTTGTTTTATTTTCTTATTTTTTTTTAAATATAAAATTACATATTTTATTCATTAAAAATGTTATAATCATTTATAATCATTAGTCATTTGATTAAATAAATTAATTCAATCATTTAATAATTGATTCATATAATTATTATTAATTTATGTCATTTATGTTTTTATTTTACATTACTTATTATTTTACTTATTGTCTTGCTCTTGCAATGCTTGCTATTGTTGTTTAATCTTCTGATTGTGTGGTTTTAAGGGATGTTTGTCTTCAAGAGTAGGAGATAAGAGAGTGTCTCCATTTGAATGTTTTCAACATCACAGGACAAAGTTGGGAAGCAGTCATTTTCCATTGTTTTTTTGGGGGTGTAATAATACTTATTGTATCTGTACTGGTCAGATTAAGTCTGGGCACTGAACACTTGCAACTAAGATGATTCAATAAACTCTAATATTTTATCATCATCATTGTCTCCTGCTTGTTCCCTGGCTTTCTCAGTAAAACTCTCAAGCTGATAGAAGACTTAACACAGTTGTTAACAGATTTTACTGGTTTTGGACATCAGACAAAACAGATATCTTTGACAGGATTCAGCATCTGGGGCTGAAAGAGGGACAATAAGAGCACATCCTGTCAGAATTTGATTGATGGGGTCATACAAATCATTATATCATATAATCATATAATATATACCTGCTTGTACCTATCAGTACTGCATCCGTCCGCTTCCCAATGGAGAAATTTGTGACTATTGTTTTAGGGGTTGCGTTTTGAATGAAAAATGTTTTAAACTGTTTAAATTCAAATGTGTTTCAAACATTAAAATGTGTGACCATGTCTACTGAAAAGCTGAAAGAGAAGACTCAAACCCACATGACATACTGTCAAGGCCTGGAAATGGCCACAGAAATAGGAGCTGTGAAGTACCTGAAATGCTCTGCCGTAACACAGCAGGACCTTAAAACAGTGTTTGATGAAGCCATCCGTGCACTTCTGTACCAGACTTTTTTTTGATTGAATGTCCAAAGCTTTTCAAACATTTTTTTTTTTTTTTCTGTAAGGATGTTCTGTTTGGATTATTTAACGTTGCAAAACATCCAAAAAATAATGAGTACTTTACTATTAATGTCTTATTGATTTTTGCAAAATTTCATATTGACCACAGTAAATTCACTTTTCAAAGCCCTTCCTGATTGTTTTCGTTAAAGAAGTCCAGCATCAGAACTAAAACCTCAAAGCTCTTAGTACTGTAAACTTGTTTTACCTTAATTTTAATTTATTTAGCTAAAGTATTTTCATGCTGTGTATTTATACTTAATGCTTTGCTTTGCTTTCATTACCATTTCATTTAAATATGTACTTATATTTGTACTTATACTGATATTTTATTCTGTACTGATATTTTGGCATCAAATCATTTTAAAAAATTACCCACAGTAGATCAAGGGCTTTAAGAGTTTATGAGTTTGAGTTTCAATGGATTAGAAACAAAGTCCCTTTAAGACAAATCATTTCACTTGGCGGCCATCTTTGAAACGCCTCTTGGGCATTCAAGTGCAGCTCCTATCTCTTTGAATGGGGAATCATCAAATTCTCCAAAGCTATTTTTTTATTGATTTCAATTAAATTTCATATTTGAAATCACCAATGAAATCTGACAACAACTGTCTCATTTTTTTTTTTTTTCCAAACGCGGGAATCATGACAAAAAACCTGCATTTTTTCAGGCTGGATCAGCATGCGCAGACCTAAATGCGCATCTCTTGTGTTTCATTTCGGAGGCGAGTCTGACTGTTTCTATAGAAACCGGTGCTTCTAACGGTCACTGCAGTGATGCGATACCTTTAACAGTCACCCAGCCAAGATGTCCATGTGGGTTTTTGATGGGCTGTCACTTGGGCCCTGCATGGGCAACCCAAGTGGGGCCCATACAATTTTGTCCATCGGCTCCACACAGGCCCCATGTGTGTTAGCCCATAGGGGCACATGATGGGTCCATAGTGGGCTCTAAGTGGGGCTCATTTGTTTGTTCACTATAGGGGCCCACATGGGTCACATATGGGTTTTAATAAATGGGGCCAATATGGGCCACATACAGAACCCTTATGGGACCCAGAAGGGTGATAACACTGGACCCACAAATGGCCCCTCTATGGGGTTTTTGTGGGACCACAGTGGGTGAGAACTGGGCCCCATTTATATTTCTTTTTTATTCCTGTAGGTGAAATTAATGTGCTTTAATGCGCTCATTTGCAAAAGAAACTTATGTTTTAGTAAACCTGTACCGGACTTAAAGGGGTGGTTCAATGCGTTTTCACTCCTTTTTAACTTTAGTTAGTGTGTAATGTTGCTGCTTGAGCATAAACAGTATCTGCAAAGTTACAGCGCTGAAAGTTCAATGCAAACGGAGATATTGTCTTTTAAAGTTATGGCAGTTTAATGCCTACAAAAAAGACTGGTTTGGACTACAACGAGCTTCTTCCCGGGTTGGTGACATCATAAACATTGCCCCCGGTGTTATGAAATATTCGGTGTCTGAGATTTTTGGTGACACTGGGCGGAGCTTACATGAATATTCACGAGTTTCCTGTTTTGAGTTAAAGCGCCACTGGAAATGTTAGTGCATGCTCTTCGGCTTACATTAAAGGTAATTAGCATATGTTTCAGCGCTAAACGAAGTCAAGCTTATATTCTAACTGTTATTGATGCACAAGATTTTATATATAAGCTATATTGTGTTATGTCTGTCATGTGTTAGCTATGTTTGATACGAACACAGCCAATGATTCGCCAGAGGTGCCGTTATTCGCTAAAAGAGCCAATGGCATTTTAAGTAGCCTATTTCTGTATTACCTCGAGTCTTTTAAGCATATAGTTTTGAAAGTTTGCCAAAATGTATGGTAGCATAATAATATTAATTGTAAACTCCTGTGGTGAAGGCAGCAGTAAATTTTCCTAGTTTGCAGAAGCACTTCTAATCTGGGTAGACTTGAATTTCTATATGTAATATGCACACATGCTAGAAAACATGTTAATGTACTTTAAATATAGTTTATTTATTATCCAAATAGGCCACAGTGAATTACGCATGTGATAACGCATGTGAATCCTGATTCACAGTGCTTCATGTTTTTTCGACATTAAAATTTTTTTTTGTCAATGAAATGCATCATTTTGTGGTTTCCTAATAATATGAAAAAAATAACACTAAACTTTAGGATTTAATAAAGTCTTTATATGTCTGATTATCCACATAACAATAATATTCCTCATACTCCTCTTACAATTGTCTTCTCCATATAGCCTAAATATTTTTTTAAATAAAACCTGCATTAGTAACTTCTAGTTTTGTAGCTGATCAATTTAACCACTTGTAATTCAATTTTAACATTTTAATTGTTGTGGAAAGCGCATTAAAATAAAACCTTGTGCTGCAGGGAAGCTAATATCACTGTCTCATGTTTCTATTCATAGAGAGCATTGTGTGTTTTGCAGAAAAGGATAAAGAAGGTTTACATTAATTAATGCATGTCAAAAACATAAACAGAACATAAATCTAACTGTCAATGTGTTTTAAAAATAATAATGTCTGGTTAAAGTTATGCAGGCTATCTGAGAAAGCAATATAGGGAATGACACAATCACAACTGAAACTTTTATTATGCAACCACAGATACATTTATACAAGTTATCATATCAAACGAACTAAAATCAAATCAAAACAGTTGTAGCCTACTAAAACAAACAAACTCGATGTTGGCTCATTCCCTAACGATAGACCACCAGTGGCCGTAATCACTACTAAAGTATATCTCACGACACAATGTAACCTACAAACAATTGAGCATACATAAACGTTATTAATAAAAAAAGAATCATAAATTTATTCGACGCGGAAACACAATCACGTTACAGAAAACAGTTCTGTGATCAAAGGACAGTCCACTAACGTTTTCAGTGGCGCTTTAACTCAAAACAGGAAACTCTTGAATATTCATGTAAGCTCCGCCCAGTGTCACCGAAAATCTCAAACACCGAATATTTCATAACACCGGGAACACACAACAAAGTGGGCGAGGCCACGTCGCAGTCATTACGAAAGAGAGAGAGCTGTTGCAGTAGGCTTACTAGGCTAGAGTGTTGCAGACATGCCATCGAAACAATGTTATTTTCACCCCAAGTGCAAGACTTCTGTGTTTGGCCTTCCTCGGGACGCTGGACTTCGGGAGCAATGGTTACAATTTGTGTTTAAGTCTGTTCCTGCTAATTACAATGCAAATTTAGCCATCTGTGCTGCACATTTCACGGAAGACAGCTTCAAGAATCTTCACGAGTTCAATACTGGATTTGCTCAAAGGCTCTTACTAAAAGATGAAGCACTTCCCACTTTAAAGACAGAAGCTGCTGTTTATGGGCCTAAACCTGTAAGTACATGTCTTTTAAATATGTAGTTTCTGTGTGTGTTTTGGTTGCATCAAGACCAACGCGGTTTGGCTACGCTAGGCAGTTAACTAAATTGTTTCATACTTCAACAAATGGCTACAAACACCAAAAAACTTCTAGGGTGATCAGCTAAATTGGGCCACTTTTTGGTAAATCACTTGGGACAACAATACAATACCATATATACCCTTTCCATGTGTTTTTATGATTAATAATGACTGTTTTTGATAATTTTGTGTTAAAATTATGTAATAAAATGTAATTATTTAGGCCCTACAGTTCTTGAAACATCAGCTGTGCCAACTTTCTTTGCATGAGCAGTTTCAGGTAAAATGGGCAAGTCAAACTGCAAAGGGAAACAGCAATTTATCAATTTTAATTTTAAAACACAACTGCTTATACAGCCACATAACATTTAAACTGCATTAAACAAACATATTCATATGTGCCTTTAAAAAAAAAAACACACATTTTGGGTGCAAACCCACATATTCAAATCTGCAATTAAAAAAGTCAATTTCTCTCATTTCCTGTCTCCTCTGCTTGTCTTCTCTCTCATCCTTCCTATCACTTCCTCTCTCTTTCCTTCTCCCTCTCACCTCACTTCTCACTTCCTTTTCGTTTGCCATACTCACTGTAAATAAAATATCCACCACCATTATTATGGGAGGGGAGGTCGTGGTGAGTGTGTGTGTGTGTGTGCGCGTGTGCGTGCGACCTGTGCGTGTGTGTGTCGGTCGGTGTGCGAGTGTGTGTGTGTGTATGTGCGTGGGTGTGTGTGTACGCACACACACACACATTTGTTTTTGTGATTGTGGGTCATTCCATAGGCGTAATGGTTTTTATACTGTACAAACTGTATTTTCTATCGCCCTACACTACCCCTAAACCTACTCATCACAGGAAACTGTGCACTTTTACTTTCTCACAAAAACTCATTCTGTCTGATTTATAAGCTTTTTGAAAAGTGGGGCCATGCTGTAATGTCCTCATAAGTCTATTATTTTTTTTTTGTAATACCTATGTCATACCCATGTCATTATACACATTTGTGTCCTGATATGTCACAAAAACACGCATGCACACACTCACACACGTGTATGTGTGTTTTATGAGTGACACAGAGGAGGGCCCATTTTAGCTGAAACCATGTGCCCATTTTACCTCAGTGGGTTAAGGTAAATTGGGCTGGCAAGAAAAACATCACTTTTCCAAAAAATATGTTCATATACCAAACTAACAGCATTATTTCTGATGGATGCCATCAAGACAGATATTATGCATAGTTTTTTTATGTGCATGTTTGTTTTTTTAAAGATGTATCATCCTTATAATAGTTTAGTTAGATTTGCTATGCCAGGCTACTTACCATACAGCTTTCTGGTGCAGTCTTGATTTGAATTATTGCCCCGCCCACCATAGCAACCATAAACCAATCAAATCACCTGTTACTTGTCAAGCACAGTTATGACAACAGTTTGAAATCCTTTGCAGTCATTGGCTCTAAATTTCAGAGGGGCTGGGAACCCCAAACCTTAAATTGCCCATTTTACCTGATAGCCCATTTTCACAACTGCGAACATCGTTTTTTTATTTATTAATTTTTTTTTTTTTTTTTTTCCTGTGACGTTTCTGTTATTAGTGTACATCGTTTAATTACGTTTGTTGTGCTTGACTACATGCTAGTTCAGCTACAGTCATGCAAAACACGTTTGTGTTTGATTTGGCCAGTGCAGGAGAGGCATGGTTAGGTTTTGTAACGGGCTCATAATTTTTTAATTTTTTTCAAAACATATTTGGCTATATTCATTTTACAATAACAAAAGTTACTGTTATACAATAGCCCCTTATGAAAAGATTTCCACCAAGATCAGTTACGTCGCCCGGTATGGCGCAACCGGGGCCCCACCCTGGAGCCAGGCCCGGGGTTGAGGCTCGCATGCGAGCGCCTGGTGGCCGGGTCTTACCCCACGGGGCCCGGTCGGGCTCAGCCCGAAGCAGCGACGTGGGGTCGACCTCCCGTGGGCCCACCACCTGCGGGAGGGATCGTAAGGGGCCGGTGCATTGTGGATTGGGCAGCAGTCGAAGGCGGGGGCCTCGGCGACCCAATCCCCGGACACGGAATCTAGCTCTAGGGACATGGAACGTCACCTCTCTGGCGGGGAAGGAGCCTGAGATTGTGCGTGAGGTTCAGAGATTCCGACTAGAGATAGTTGGGCTCACCTCCACGCACAGTTTGGGCTCTGGAACCCAACTCCTCGAGAGAGGCTGGACTCTCCACTACTCTGGAGTTGCCCGCAGTGAGAGGCGGCGGGCTGGTGTGGGCTTGCTCATAGCCCCCCAGCTCAGCCGCCATGTGTTGGAGTTTACCCCGGTGAACGAGAGGGTCGTTTCCCTGCGCCTTCGGGCCGGGGATAGGTCTCTCACTGTAATTTGTGCCTATGGGCCGAATGGCAGTGCAGAGTACCCGGCCTTCTTGGAGTCTCTGGGAGGGGTGCTAGAAAGTGCTCCGACTGGGGACTCCGTCGTTCTACTGGGGGATTTCAACGCTCACGTGGGCAATGACAGTGACACATGGAGGGGAGTGATTGGGAGGAATGGCCCCCCTGATCTGAACTCGAGAGGTGTTCTGTTATTGGACTTCTGTGCTAGTTACAGCTTGTCCATAACGAACACCATGTTCAAGCATAAGGGTGTCCATCAGTGCACATGGCACCAGGACACCCTAGGCCGGAGGTCGATGATCGACTTTGTGGTCGTTTCATCCGACCTCCGGCCGTATGTCTTGGACACTCGGGTGAAGAGAGGGGCGGAGCTGTCAACTGATCACCACCTGGTGGTGAGTTGGATCCGATGGCGGGGGAGGAAGCTGGACAGACTCGGCAGACCCAAACGTACTGTGAGGGTCTGCTGGGAACGTTTGGCCGAGTCTCCTGTCAGAGAGATCTTCAACTCCCACCTCCGGCAGAGCTTCGATCGGATCCCGAGGGAGGTTGGAGACATGGAGTCCGAGTGGACAATGTTCTCAGCCTCCATTGTAGACGCGGCCATTCGGAGCTGTGGCCGTAAGGTCTCCGGTGCCTGTCGAGGCGGCAATCCCCGAACCCGGTGGTGGACACCGGAAGTAAGGGATGCCGTCAAGCTGAAGAAGGAGTCCTATCGGGCCTGGCTGGCTTGTGGGACTCCTGAGGCAGCTGACGGGTACCGACGGGCCAAGCGGACTGCAGCCCGGGTGGTTGTGGAGGCAAAAACTCGGGCCTGGGAGGAGTTCGGTGAGGCCATGGAGAAGGACTATCGGTCGGCCTCGAAGAGATTCTGGCAAACCGTCCGGCGCCTCAGGAGGGGGAAGCAGTGCCCTACCAACGCTGTTTACAGTGGAGGTGGGCAGCTGTTGACCTCGACTGGGGATATCACCGGACGGTGGAAGGAATACTTCGAGGATCTCCTCAATCCCGCCGTCACGTCTTCCATTGAGGAAGCAGAGGCTGAGGGCTCGGAGGCGGACTCGTCCATCACCCAAGCTGAAGTCACCGAGGTAGTCAAGAAACTCCTCGGTGGCAAGGCACCGGGGGTGGATGAGATCCGCCCTGAGTACCTCAAGTCTCTGGATGTTGTGGGGCTGTCTTGGCTGACACGCCTCTGCAGCATCGCGTGGCGGTTGGGGACAGTGCCCATGGACTGGCGGACCGGGGTGGTAATCCCTCTTTACAAGAAGGGGGATCGGAGGGTGTGTTCCAACTACAGGGGGATCACACTCCTCAGCCTCCCTGGAAAAGTCTATGCCAGGGTACTGGAGAGGAGAATTCGGCCGATAGTCGAACATCGGATCCAGGAGGAACAATGCGGTTTTCGTCCCGGTCGTGGAACACTGGACCAGCTCTATACCCTCTCCAGGGTGCTGGAGGGTTCATGGGAGTTTGCCCAACCAATCCACATGTGCTTTGTGGATTTGGAGAAGGCATTCGACTGTGTCCCTCGCGGCATCTTGTGGAGGGTGCTCTGGGAGTATGGGGTCCGGGGCCCTTTGCTAAGGGCTGTCCGGTCCCTGTACGACCGGAGCAGGAGCTTGGTTCGCATTGCCGGCAGTAAGTCAGGCCTGTTCCCGGTGCGTGTTGGACTCCGGCAGGGCTGCCCTTTGTCACCGGTCCTGTTCATTGTTTTTATGGACAGGATTTCTAGGCACAGCCAGGGGCCGGAGGGAGTCCGGTTTGGGGACCATAGGATTTCGTCACTGCTTTTTGCAGATGATGTTGTCCTGTTGGCTCCATCAAACCAGGACCTTCAGCGCGCACTGGGACGGTTTGCAGCCGAGTGTGAACTGGCTGGGATGAGAATCAGCACCTCCAAGTCTGAGGCCATGGTTCTCAGCCGGAAAAGGGTGGCTTGCCCCCTTCAGGTTGGTGGAGTAGTCCTGCCTCAAGTGGAGGAGTTTAAGTATCTTGGGGTCTTGTTCACAAGTGAGGGAAGGACGGAGCGGGAGATTGACAGGCGGATCGGTGCAGCTTCTGCAGTAATGCGGTCCCTGTACCGGTCTGTCGTGGTAAAGAAGGAGCTGAGCCGCAAGGCGAAGCTCTCGATTTACCAGTCAATCTACGTTCCTACTCTCACCTATGGTCATGAGCTTTGGGTCATGACCGAAAGAATGAGATCCCGGATACAGGCGGTCGAAATGAGCTTCCTCCGTAGGGTGGCTGGGCGCTCCCTTAGAGATAGGGTGAGGAGCTCTGTCACTCGGGAGGAGCTCGGAGTAGAGCCGCTGCTCCTCCACATCGAGAGGAGCCAGCTGAGGTGGCTCGGGCATCTGTTCCGGATGCCTCCTGGACGCCTCCCTGGGGAGGTGTTCCGGGCATGTCCCACCGGGAGGAGGCCCCGGGGAAGACCTAGGACACGCTGGAGGGACTATGTCTCTCGGCTGGCCTGGGAACGCCTCGGGATTCCCCCGGAAGAGCTGGAGGAAGTGTCTGGGGAGAGGGAAGTCTGGGTGTCTCTGCTTAGAATGCTGCCCCCGCGACCCGGCCCCGGATAAAGCGGAAGAAAATGGATGGATGGATGGACTGTTATACAATCAGTAGAGATCCTTGCAGATCTGGACTCTGTATTGAATTATTATTTTTTTTTTTGCAGACAGTACATATCATTTGTTAAAATGATTATATAAAATCTATTGATATTTTACACCAGTGGTTTGTTTCTATGGTTCTTTTAACAATAATTATTTATTTTTGCCATTACTCTTTTACATTACAAATGTATTTTTTGCTATATTTTCACAGTTACACATTCTCATTTCTTACAGTCAACATCTCAGCAAGGTCCAAGTTTCCGAAGAGTTCATCATTACATCTAAACTAGTTGAAGTTGGATGTCAGACAGATCCAATAAATACAGATTCTGTTGCCATGGATACATTGCCCAAAATGCGATCAGTGGGCACTCAACTTTCTATTAATACACTGCAGGATTTCCACGTAAGGAGCAGAGGTATACAGACGTTAAATGTTCAAAGTGCTTTATGAAAGTAATTATTAGTACAGTGTATTTCCTTCTAAGCTACTGTGTTGTGTATTGACAATTATTTGAGTTTGAAAGTGTTTTGTGTGTCTCCCAGTAAAGTTAATTTGTAGTAACATGACATGGTTTACAGGAGTGAAACAACTATCATGTTGCTCTCTTCAATCCCTGTAAAGGGCTCAATGTTCAGACCAAGCAAGAGACCTCGTCTGGTGTTGGAGGAGGAGGAGGAAGAGGAAGACACTGAATGACTCAACTTATAACCCTGAGTCTACCATCACTGAGGAATCTGAGTTGTCGTAAGTAATAAATGCATAATGTAACAAGTCACAACTGAATTACTTTCAATAAAAAAAATAATATTGTAACGTTTAACATAAATGTTTTTTTGTTTTTTTTAACCCTCTACTGCACACATGTTGATGGCACATGAAAAAAATATTCCACATAATTTTTTGGTTAATTTGGGAACATTTTATTGATTAAAAAACATTTTTTTCCCCCCACCCTCCCAAAATATTTTTTCGTTGCCTCAGGGCAACGTTGTGCGACAATGGTACAGAGTCATAGAGAAAATTATCATCAAAATCAATTTTTTAAAAAAAAAAAAATTCAAGAAATCATTAAGTAAAAAGGGAAAAACACTTGAAAGACATTGATATATTGAATTTGATACATGCATATGTCTGTATCATGTAGTGTGCTATGCAATATAATGTACTTAGGGTTATGTAATAAGATTTCACTCCATACGAAACTTCAAAAAGCACTTTGTGAAATAATGGTGTATGTTACAATTTTTTGCACATACACCCAGTAACCCTGCATCTTCCCTTCTTATAACACATTGTGGCCAATGAGAGGTACTGTCTAAAACCTCCTCGAAAATGACCCTTTATCGCACAACGTTGCCCTGAGGCAACGAAAAGAAAAACTGAATTTCTGAACATGCAAAATAAAGAAAACTTCATAAAACCTGATAAAAGGCTTCTCTACACCTTCATACACGCACACATATTTTTTATGTACAGTTCATGTCGTTTTAAATAAGATTACTAAAGCAAATAATATTGCCTTCTTCTCACACCATGTGCTCCTGTGACCATGTGTCAGAACAGGACGTCCCACCTTTAAATGGTGCTTGATAGTGACTCCAACACCTTACTGGACTATTATTTGGTACTTTCTCGACATTTCTAATTGGTTGTTATCATTTAAAGAAAAATTTACTAAACATAGAGCTTAAGAAAACTTTCCGATGCCTGAGGGCAACGCTGTGCTGTTGAGGGTTAAGGATAGATCCACAGTCCAACTGGCGTGAAAGAAAATACATAGTTTTTGAAAGCTGCCTAAGAGAGTTATTTATGTCCTGTCGGATTTGTAAGACAAAGTGTGCCGTCAAGACCAGGCAAATGGGGACTTCTGTGGCATTCATTCAGCTCTGTGATAAGTGTCAGTACCACAGACAGTGGCACAGCCAGCCTTATACTGACTGCTGCAACATATTTTAGCGGTGGATCCTTTGTTCAACTACAGAAGGTATTGAAAACCATACTATAATAAAATTTATAGAATATTTACTTCGTTTTAGATTGTATGGATATTAATGTTTCTGTATGTATTTTTTAATAGATTTTCAAGGCCATGAACCTCCAGATGATGCACTATGGTACTTTCAGGAGACATGCCAGGAATTTCATAGAGCCTACCATCATACACAAGTGGAACAGAGATCAACATCATCTTATTACACAGCTACAACAGCAGGGAAAGCTTGCATTAGCTGGAGATATGCACGCTGACACACCAGGTATGGTTACAATATTAATTTTATTAAGGCTGTGTATTGTTTAGGGTTTTGTAGTTTCCCAAAAATGTTGTAATGCTGATATTATCATTAATGGTCTATTATCTTTTATGTTTGCCATAGGACACTATTCGGCAGCCAAATTCGGTAGCTACACTTTAATGCATGTTGAAACTAACACAATTCTGGATGTTCAGTTAATTCAGGTTGGTAATTTCGAGGCATCCAGCAAAATTGTTACTCATTATTCAATATTTTACACTTTACTCTTAAATATACATGCGGTATATCCAAAACAGAGCAACGAGGTTGGTGGCAGTTACCACATGGAGAAGGAGGGATTGAAGCGTTGTCTGGATAAGATGGAGTCGAATGGTTTAGCTGTAGACTACATAATCACGGATAGACATCCACAGATTCAAAGGTACCTGAGGGAACGCAGTATCACTCAGTTCTATGATGTGAGGCACTTTGAGAAAGGAAAATAATTCCAGAAATGATTCCAACCAGGTAAGACTACATAGAGAGGGTAACTGAAATGACAGTGAACTGGTAAAATGTACACTTTTTCTTCATTGTTAAATGTCTGTGCTGTTACAGGATCAGTGGCACTACACAAAGTGGGAAAGGTGCTATACAACAAGAGAGTTCTGAAGGACGTTAAAAAACTAAGTCACCACTTCCAATCATCATCACTGGAGTCATATCACAGCCTAATTCAGCGTTGTGCCCCAAAGAACGTGATTTTCCCTTTCATAGGGATGTTGTGCAGGTAACAGTTATTATGGCATAATTAAGCAATATTATTAAACACTATTTCTTACGGTCTGTTATTGTTTCCATTCTTTATAAATTGTTCACCACTTACAGGTTGTACCTCTCAGCTATGCACTACATCGAAAACGCTGATCGTGAACAAGCAACAACCAGTAAAGGAGAGCCTGTGTTCAAATTCCTTTTTCCAAAATCCAAAAAGGGGGAATGCACAGCAAAACCAGTGAAAACAGAGCCAACACATAGTAAGTTTAAACAAACACTTTATTTTATTCACAAAATTATAAAACAAATTACTATACGAAAATAAATATAAGAAAATAAAAAAAAACTATTATTGATAAATATAACATACATGAAAAATGAACAGTTAAGGTAGATTATTTAACATTACTTACATAACCAATGCAGATGTTTCTTTTTCATCTTTTCTTGCAGACTATGTCGATGACCTTATCAATCTTCTGATACATAAATTGCAAACTTATTTAGAGGTGACCAATTTCAAAACACTGCTTCAGGAAGCTTCAGAGCATAAATGAATCAGTGTGTCGAATCACGAATCAGTGTGTCGAATCATGAATCAGTGTGTCGAATCATGAATCGGATCGCGGTTCAAACCCGCCAAGCTGCTGAAATCACGTGACTTTGGCGCTTCGAACTGCTGATTCGACACACTGATTCACAATGCTCCGAATCTTCCTGAAGCAGCGTTTTGAAATCGGCCATCACTATATAAGTCATTATTTTGTTTTGGTTTTTTTGCCACACCAAAAATATTCCTGTGGCTTTATAATATTAAGGTTGAACCACTGTACTCACATGAACTGATTTAGATGTGTTTTTAGTACCTTTGTGGATCTTGAGAGAGGAAATGTCATTGCTCCCTCTGAAGGCCATCGGATTTCATCAAAAATATCTTAAGTTGTGTTCTGAAGATGAATGAAGGTCTTACAGGTGTGGAACAGCATGAGGGTGAGTAATTAATGACAGAATTTTCATTTTTTGGTGAACTAACCCTTTAAAGGATTTTAATGTTTAATGGAGAATTTATGTGTATTGAACATTTCAACTCATCTTTAATGATGGCAGAAAAATAGCAAAACAAATAATGGCCAGGACAAGAAAATGATTTGTTTGAAATTTATTGGCAGAAAAAAAAAAAAAAAACAAGGACAGGTGAGCTAACTAATCTAAACTACAACTCAGTTAAAACTTGCCTCACTCCCGAGGAAAATAAACACAAAAGAATCTTGTGGGTCCACTTGCTTACCTACGCTTCCGCTCTATTCTAATATAACTAAACAAACAAAGACTCACCGTCCCGTCAGTTATCCACTTCTTCAATGTACTGTTCCTTCATTTTATTGGCAACCTTTAAAAGGTATTTTTGTTCCATCTTTTTAACCTTTTCTGGGACATCTTTCTTCTGCTTTTTCCATGATCCACCTCTTAACATTGGATGGGTTTCCTTCAACTCATTCCATGATTTAATATGCTGCATCAGGAGGATGTTGTGGAAAAACATGTCAGGATACCAAATAACTTCTGAAAACAAAACCGCACATAGTGCAATGGCATCTTGAGGGGTCTCTATATGACGATTAACTTTGTCATGATTCCCCATAATATAGTTAAAAAGTGTCTCGCAACATTTTTTATTGAATTTTTTTACACTTTCAGTGTTGCATAACTGGTCTTTATTTTTTTATCTTTGTCTGAACAGTACAGATCTCCTGGTTGCATCAATACCTCAAATTTACCAACTTTAAAGTTGATTTTCTGCCCATCTAGCTGTTTAAACCAAACTTCAATGAGATAATGAAGTATTTTAGCATAGTGGGGAAAATTGCTTGGTTTGATTGTGTTGTGAATGTTCACATCGCCTTGAGCATTATTAGCCAAGTTTCTAATTTGAGTAATGGCACTGCCTTCCCAGGAAGTATGCACTTCTGTGGTGGAGGGTGTGGATGGTATGAAGTACGTTAGCCGAAATATGGCCTGAAATACATACATAAACGTCTTCTGAAGCATGGCGATTGGATTGCAGGAGACGAGTGGTTGTGGCTTTTGTTCATCCCCCTTGTGATTATACTGCATTAAAAGATAGAAAAAAAATAATTATAATAAAATAAAGAATTGCACATATATTGACATTGATATTATGGTAACACTTTACAATAATGTTAATTAGTTAATGTATTAACTAACATGAACTAACCATGAGCAATACATTCGTTACTGTATTTATTATCTTTGTTAATGTAAGTTAGTTAGTAGAAAATACAGTTGTTCATTGTTTGTTCATGTTAGTTAACTAATGTTAACAAGATTTTAATAATGTATTAGTAAATGTTGAAATAAGATTAAGATTAATAATTGCTGTATAAGTACAGTTCATTATTAGTTCATGTTAACTAATAAACCTTAATGTACTGATATTTTACCAGATAAAGTATAACGTTGTACATGACATAAAACTTACAGCGTTTTGTTTCTCCTTCAGACACGTGCTGACATCAGACTCCACATGAGCATAGCTTTGTATTTGACCGTTGTCTCTAAAATTGAAAAAATAATAATAATACACTGATTAGATTACATAAAGTCCTTACCTGTGACCATAAGAATAATTTTGACCGACAATAACCATTCAAATATTTAGTAATAACAAAAAAACCTGTTCTTTTTCATGTTCTGTCGATCGAAGGAGAGGGACTGTAGCTTGTTTTTGTTCTTCTTGAGATTATACTGCATATAAAACTATATTTAAAAAAAAAAAGAGAAAGAAAAGTTGCAAATAAAACACAGACATTGATATTTATGTAAATGATAATTGTATGACAGATCTCAGGGTGTTACCTTTCTCCTTCAAGCACGTGGCGGGCAATCCACCAGAGTAACATGGTTATCACTAAATGTAAAAATAAAAAGCTTGTATGTATAGAATTTATCGTATTACAATGGTGAATTCAAGAGTTATCACACACACAAAAAAAGCTGCTGAAATAAAACCAGAAATTTACAATTTTGTTAGGTATTAAGACAATAGTTTTTTACGGCCTACCTGTTCCGTTGATGCTTGTGGGAGCATATGAGACGTCTTCACGCAAAAACTCTTCGTCGCTCTCGCTCCACCTTCACACACGAGTGACAGGTAGGGCGAGAAACTTCTCGTACCGAGGAAAACACTTTTATATGATGCAAAATTAAATTAAATTTGAATTAAAAACAAAAATTGAAAACAAAAATGCTCCGAGAGGAGGAAGTAAGCTAAAAAAATATATATATACAGTACAGTTCAAAAGTTTGGAACCACTAAGATTTTTAATGTTTTTAAAAGAAGTTTCGTCTGCTCACCAAGGCTACATTTATTTAATTAAAAATACAGTAAAAAACAGTATTATTGTGAAATATTATTACAATTTAAAATAACTGTTTTCTATTTGAATATATTTGACAAAGTAATTTATTCCTGTGATCAAAGCTGAATTTTCAGCATCATTACTCCAGTCTTCAGTGTCACATGATCCTTCAGAAATCATTCTAATATGCTGATCTGCTGCTCAAGAAACATTTAATGTGTACAATTGTACAAAATATTTGTGTACAATATTTTTTTCAGGATTATTTGATGAATAGAAAGTTCAAAAGAACAGTGTTTATCTGAAATCTAATCTTTTGTAACATTATAAATGTCTTTACTGCCACTTTTGATTGATTTAATGCATCCTTGCTGAATAAAAGTATTCATTTCTTTAATTTCTTTTCAAAAAAATAAAAATAAAAATTCTTACTGACCCCAAACTTTTGAACGGTAGTGTATAATGCTACAGAAGCTTTGTATTTCAGATAAATGCTGTTCTTTTGAACTTTCTATTCATCAAGGAATCCTGAAAAAAAAGTACACAACTGTTTTCAACATTGATAATAATCATAAATGTTTATTGAGCAGCAAATCAGCATATTAGAATGATTTCTGAAGGATCATGTGACACTGAAGACTGGAGTAACGATGCTGAAAATTCAGCTTTGATCACAGGAATAAATTACTTTTTGAAATATATTTAAATAGTACACAGTTATTTTAAATTGTAATAATATTTCACAATATTACTGTTTTTTACTGTATTTTTAATTAAATAAATGTAGCCTTGGTGAGCAGACAAAACTTCTTTTAAAAACATTAAAAATCTTAGTGGTTCCAAACTTTTGAACTTTACTAATATATATATATATATATATATATATATATATATATATATATATATATATATATATATATATATATATATATACACACAAATGATCGCTGACAGGATTAGAAATATAGCTTTCTTATAAACAAAACAAATAAATATTGACATTTAACATTGTTTTGACATTTTTTGTCATTGATAATTTGATTTTTTTTTTTTTTTATGTCATTAAGCAGCATTTTTAATCATCACTTCTGGATCTCAGCATCTTTGTGACCAGATTACTAGAAAAAGCTACAGGCAGGTGAGTTTAATTAGGGTTGTACCAACACTGGCCTGTACAAGTGGAGACTTCAGGTCAGCTTTACTGAAATTTACTGGTGAAATTGTGCAACTGCCTATTGTGCAAATGTGAATGGTCGAACACTAGGACCCATTTCTCAGTACATAGAGCCTTCAAAAATGTTAGTCTTGTTAGTCTTTCAGTTTCTCTACCATCACAATTCAAGTGGCCCAAGTTATTTCTGTAGTGCTTTATATAATATAGAGTATTTCAAAGCAACTTTACAGTGATAATAGGAAAATAATGTTGTATGATGTAAACAGATTTCAATTATGCTGTAAAGCAGCTCTAAAAAGAAAATATTATCATTGTTCAGCTTAAGTCAGTTCGGTTTTGATATTCTACGCATTATCAACTGACCAAAATTTTGTAACCAGTACAGCATTTCAGTACAGACAGATATAGTGCCATAAATAAACACTTAAATCTGTGCTTTATTTACACTAGTCTGAAGCAACATGACGAAGAGCTGAAAAGCTCATAATTGACCAGTTCATGGAAAACAAACAAAAACTGTTCTGCCTGTAGTGTCTTGCCTTCATTTCTATATTTGGAAATTTGGGAAATTATCATTTCTAAATTGGAAATGAAAAGGGTATCTAATGAAATCCTAAACAGATTACTGATTAATCAGCTGTTATTGGTATTGGCATATATGATATATATTGTATCATATCTAATTTAGTAGTATAAAATACAATCATAGAAATCCAGTGTTTGATCCCAGGAAAAGAGCAAACAGTCTAAATAGTGATGGAGTCTTTTTCTCTGATAGTTGATTATGTTAGCATTTCCACTGAATCAGGTCGAGTTTTCTCAGTCTCACCAGCCTCCTGATCAAATGTCTTCAGTAGACGTTTCATTTGATGTGATTCTGCTGTGTTCTGGGTCTAAAGCATGGGAAAGATAAAAACATGTGACACAGAGACAAACCCTTTTATATTTAAACTTCTTCTTGGTCTAGATTCAACCTGGACATTCATCAACCTACTTCATGAGATGCAGGACATTCGTCCTATATGACGTTTTCCTCGGTGTAAATCTCAGATCAACATTCTTACACACGACCCAATATAACCCAACTGACCTGAGGATGATTCTGTCGTGACCCGACACGTCCACCGAGTGCCTACAGAAGAGACACAATATTTATATCAGTGCAACATATACTGTATGGATTAAATATGTATTTTTTATATAGGATATGAATAGGATAAGAAAATCTTATATAAAAGTCTCCTGATACTGAAAGTCAGTTCATCAAACTCACTTGTTTAGATCAAAGACACTTTTTTTCTCCCTGCAAGTTCAGAGCAGTACAGGAAAAGATATTTAGTCACGTTACACTGAATACAAATTATACAACAAACAATATGAAATCCCACAGAAAAGACAGTGTTAAATAATGTCTTCAGTTCCTCCATCAGTTTATAAAACAGCAAATAACAAACTGTTTAAATCACTCCAGTCGCACTGTCAATGAAAAATGTTTTGTCAGATAACCTGAGAATGTACTTCACATAGTAATACTTAAGTGTGTTGAATGCAAGTCAAAAATGTTATTTACCAAAACAAAAGTAATGTTTTAAAGTCAGTTTAGTTGGAAATTAATGCACATTTCCACTTTTTTTTTATTGTACTTACATGGAGCTAGTACTTGTAAAACCAGCAGAGACAAAGTGAAGAGACTTTCAGAAGAAAAGACGACGATTCTCAGATCCCCCACTAAATGATCACCGCTAACTGAGGACAACACAAAAAAAATTAGTCTGGAATCAGTTATATTTAATTATTATCACCGATGAGGAATTAGTCAATGCTAACCGCAGGAACAGCAGGTGATCAGATCAATTTGATTAGTAACTGTGATAATGTGATTTCTGCCTCCAAAGTGCTGTTGTTTTCAGTCATTTGGAAAATAATAAAATGGCATCTTATTAATGCATGTTTTAAATACTTACCTGTTTTCAGTATCAGTTCAGTCAACAGAGCAACAGAGTTCAGTACAACAACACCGACTGATCCGAACAGATACACGGGAACAACACGGGGAAAATCTGTGACGCAAGTTCACAGAATCATTTAAATGTAGAGAAGATTTCGGAGCAGTTTAATTTTAGTCCATCATTCTATAGTTCATCTGTGACAGATCATCTGAAAGCATTGCTCATTAATTATTCATATTTTAGTTATAGCTTGCAAATATGATTAATACTGTACCCAGAGCAATAGAGATATAACTACTGTCTGTAAACTTCACAACTGCCCAGAGAATCTGCAGAAACACCATCACACATCCCCATCCAACATGATCTGAGAGAAGCAAATGAAATCTTACTTCTGTCTTCATTGTACTGACCAGTGTGAGATTAGACAGGATGAAAGACACACAAATGCTGATCATGTGACTCCATTTATATTAACACTTATATTACCACAATCATACCCATTGTTTCCAGTGTCATTGCGTAAAGATCGATCACCACTGCATTAACCGCTAATATAAAAACAAACCACACAGTTCTCCTGACCAAAAACGAACCTGAAAAACAATAATTTCATAAACGCAAGAAATCGTAACACATATTATGATGAAGAATCAAATTAAATGATTTAATTTCTTACTTTACACAATAAAGTCAGTCAAGCACACCTGTCTTAATGAAAAACATTAAAACTAAAAGAAGTATTAACACTGATTTAGTGTGGTGGGTGATTTAGTGATTTTCTGATCACAGAGGATGAGAGTGACTCCGGCTCCTAATGCTCTACAGTGAAATCATTCTAACAGTGGCGATTGAAGCAAAGCCTGATAGTTTTAATGTTTCTCACTGCACTTCTTTATGGACACTTGAACTTTATTTGCATACAAGACATTCTATAACAGATTCCTGTAGACTACACAGATGTAAAAAACATGATATCAATTCATCAAATACTCACAGTTAAGTCTTATTCCGCATCTATAAATCCATCTGTCATTTGTGATCATTAGTAGCACTGGTAAAATTATAACAATGATAAATTCTACAAAAAGAAGAGTAGTTATGTTGCATATTAGTTTAAGATTACAGTTTTTTTGTGATTGCAGTAAATAATAATGAAGATTAAATCATAGTGAAGATTGGCCATAACGAGTGTTTCAAAGAGGAAGTATAATACAAAAATCAAAAATACATACACTCAAAATCATCTTGAATGTTAATTCAAAATTGTTCAAATGTCAAACACCAAAGCAGATGTGAACTCAAATCACTGTGAACAAACTTCAATCATTGTGAATTTGAAATCTAAATCATCATGAAGAACATGAACTCAATCGTTATGAATATGCACTTAAAAATTTAAATAAAATCATTAACGTGCAGACAAAATAATTGTGAACTCAAATAATGAAATTTGAACTTAAATCATAGTAAAAGTGAACTCAAATCATCATGATCGTGAACTCAAATCATAAAGAACGTGAACCCAAATCATACTTAACATGAACTGAAATCATAATGAACGTGAACTCAAATCATAATGAAGTGAACTCAAATCATTATGAACGTGAACTCAAATCATTATGAACATGAACTCAAATCATAATGAACGTGAACTCAAATCATTATGAACGTGAACTCAAATCATAATGAACGTGAACTCAAATCATACTTAACGTGAACTGAAATCATAATGAACGTAAACTCAAATCATTATGAACGTGAACTCAAATCATAATGAACGTGAACTCAAATCATTATGAACATGAACTCAAATCATTACGATTGTGAACTCAAATCATTATGAACATGAACTCAAATCATTATGAACATGAACTCAAATCATTATGAAGGTGAACTCAAATCATTATGAACATGAACTCAAATCATAATGAACGGGAACTCAAATCATTACTAATGCGAACTAGAATCATTACAAATGCGAACTCAAATCATAATGAACGTGAACTCAAATCATTACTAATGTGAACTCAAATCATTATGAACGTGAACTCAAATCATTATGAACATGAACTCAAATCATTATGAACGGGAACTCAAATCATTACTAATGCGAACTCAAATCATAATGAACGTGAACTCAAATCATTACTAATGTGAACTCAAATCATTATGAACGTGAACTCAAATCATTATGAACGTGAACTCAAATCATTATGAACGTGAACTCAAATCATAATGAACGTGAACTCAAATCATTATGAACGTGAACTCAAATCATTATGAACGTGAACTCAAATCATTATGAACGTGAACTCAAATCATTATGAACGTGAACTCAAATCATTACGATTGTGAACTCAAATCATAATGAACGTGAACTCAAATCATTATGAACGTGAACTCAAATCATTATGAACGTGAACTCAAATCATTATGAACGTGAACTCAAATCATAATGAAGGTGAACTCAAATCATTACTAATGTGAACTCAAATCATTACTAATGTGAACTTAAATCATTATGAACGTGAACTCAAATCATAATGAACGTGAACTCAAATCATTACTAATGTGAACTCAAACCATTATGAACGTGAACTCAAATCATTATGAACGTGAACTCAAATCATTATGAACGTGAACTCAAATCATTACGATTGTGAACTCAAATCATTACGATTGTGAACTCAAATCATTATGAACGTGAACTCAAATCATAATGAACGTGAACTCAAATCATTATGAAGGTGAACTGAAATCATTATGAACGTGAACTCAAATCATAATGAAGGTGAACTCAAATCATTACTAATGTGAACTTAAATCATTATGAACGTGAACTCAAATCATTACTAATGCGAACTCAAATCATTATGAACGTGAACTCAAATCATTACTAATGCGAACTCAAATCATTATGAACATGAACTCAAATCATTATGAACGTGAACTCAAATCATTATGAACGTGAACTCAAATCATAATGAACGTGAACTCAAATCATTATGAACGTGAACTCAAATCATTATGAACGTGAACTCAAATCATTATGAACGTGAACTCAAATCATTATGAACGTGAACTCAAATCATTATGAACGTGAACTCAAATCATTACGATTGTGAACTCAAATCATTATGAACATGAACTCAAATCATTATGAACATGAACTCAAATCATTATGAAGGTGAACTCAAATCATTATGAACATGAACTCAAATCATAATGAACGGGAACTCAAATCATTACTAATGCGAACTAGAATCATTACAAATGCGAACTCAAATCATAATGAACGTGAACTCAAATCATTACTAATGTGAACTCAAATCATTATGAACGTGAACTCAAATCATTATGAACATGAACTCAAATCATTATGAACGGGAACTCAAATCATTACTAATGCGAACTCAAATCATAATGAACGTGAACTCAAATCATTACTAATGTGAACTCAAATCATTATGAACGTGAACTCAAATCATTATGAACGTGAACTCAAATCATTATGAACGTGAACTCAAATCATAATGAACGTGAACTCAAATCATTACTAATGTGAACTCAAATCATCATGAAAGTGAACTCAAATCATCATGAAAGTGAACTCAAATCATTACTAATGTGAACTCAAATCATCATGAAGGTGAACTCAAATCATAATGAACGTGAACTCAAATCATAATGAACGTGAACTCAAATCATTATGAACGTGAACTCAAATCATTATGAACATGAACTCAAATCATTATGAACATGAACTCAAATCATTATGAACATGAACTCAAATCATTATGAACGTGAACTCAAATCATTATGAACGTGAACTCAAATCATTACTAATGCGAACTAGAATCATTACTAATGCGAACTCAAATCATTATGAACGCGAACTCAAATCATTATGAATGTGAACTCAAATCATTATGAACGTGAACTCAAATCATTATGAACATGAACTCAAATCATAATGAACGTGAACTCAAATCATTATGAACGTGAACTCAAATCATTATGAACGTGAACTCAAATCATTACTAATGCGAACTAGAATCATTACTAATGCGAACTCAAATCATTATGAACGTGAACTCAAATCATTATAAACGTGAACTCAAATCATAATGAACGTGAACTCATCATTATGAACGTGAACTCAAATCATGAACGTGAACTCAAATCATCATGAACGTGAACTCAAATCATTACTAATGTGAACTCAAATCATCATGAACGTGAACTCACCTCCTCTGACAGATCTAAACATGTAGAACAGGAGGACGAATTGTATTGTGGGCACAATTTCAAAAGTAATTTCAGCAAAAAGGTCAAATATATCAATTAATGTGCCATTTATCTTTCCAATCTCTGCAGCAAAAACTACACGAGGCATTTTCAAAAATTGAGATGTTATTTGATTCAGTTTTGAGTGGTTATAATGGCAGAATATAAGACAAAATCAATAAAAGCAGATAAACTAAAACAAGATTGTGAGAAGTCTTCAAACAGATATTTATTAACTTATTTATTAAAAGTTTGATTAAAACTTGAAAGATTTATATTCCTTTGTACGAAAATATCAGATCTAAATTGTGTGTAATGCATTCAGAATATCACATTAAAGTCTTTAAAGATGTTCAGAATCAGAATTTCTTCTCATTGACTGAATACTTACAGTAGATGATTTTGCAGAGGCAGCACAGAAACACTATTAGAAACAAGACTGTGATCACGACTCTATCAAATTCAGCATAATTCAGAAGCTTTTCCCAAGCATTTGTAAAAAGAGCTGAAAGAAAGGAAGAGATAAAAACACAAATGATATCAAGAAGCATAATCAACTTGCAGTACTGTAAATATACATAAATCATCTTGCAGTACTGTAATCTAAACTCTGGAGAGTCTAAACTGGACTGTGATCTAAAATCCAGTTCTAGGCTTGCAAAAACACCAAAGTTGACCACAAATCATGCTGAGAAGTCATTCAGTTTAGTGTAAATACAGCATGAAGTGAAGTGGATATAGCAACATTTTAATGTAGTAATTAATTCGGTAATTCATTTAATATGCAATTGTGTGGTTAATGTACCTTGTAATGTGTTTAACAATTACTCTTGATTTATGAAAAATACATTTATGAAAAATACAGCTGCCTCTCTGCCTCACTGCTCAGTGTTTTGCCTGCCTGCTGTCTGATCTACGCTCGAAGCTTCGTGGAGTTTATCCTAAATCCTTCTCTTTATTCCTATTCACATAATATAACTTTCTTATTTTTCACTAGATTACTTAACCTATTGCATAGTATTACTAAACGGAACGATTTATTACTAGTAATCTACCAGCGTAATCACCTAGTGTTAGCTATAGCCCGCTAGCCTGCTAGCTACCGTCTATTTTCTTTTTTTTCCCCTCTAAACTAACCTTCCTTGTCGATCTAATGGCGGATTTATCCGATGTATGTTATTCTGATCTGTCCTCGCCAGATCGGGAAGCTGTGGAGACTTTGCTGCCCGGCATTCACAGATCCACCGTGAGGTACAGCGTCCCGCACATCACCCTTGCCCCAGGCACCGGCAAGTGACCGAGACATCCAGCTAGCGAGTCCCGTGTGCGTTGCAGCTTTTCGGACGGCGACGGACAGACTACTCTACAAAAACACGGTCAGTCATGTCCGACGATTATCATGTGTATTAAATGCAACATGTACAGCTTAGCTCTTTCTGTCAGCAGTGAGACTTACACATGTGATAAATGCAGGGATATTGTCAGGCTGACAGAGAGAATCTCAGAATTAGAGACACGCATCCAAACTTTAATTGAGGATAGTGAGAATGAAAGGGCCTTAGATACTGCTTTGGATGCGACTAGCCTAGTAAACACTGCACATTCGGTTCCGGTTGTAGAAGCCACGCAGCAGGCTAACTGGGTGACTGTGAGGCGGCATAATGGCAAGAACAAACACCACTCTTCCGTTCCGATTAGAACATCAAACAGGTTCTCCCCACTCAGTGACGCACCCACTGAGAATCCTGTTGAAAGTGCCCTAGTTATTGGCGATTCTATTACACGGAACGTGAAAATAGAGACACCAGCCACCATAGTCACATGTTTGCCAGGGGCCAGAGCACCTGACATCAAAGCAAATTTAAAAGTGCTGGCTAATGCTAAACGTAAATATTCTAAAATCATTATCCACGTCGGCACAAATGATGTTTGACTTCGCCAATCGGAGATCACTAAAATGAACATTAAAGAGGTGTGTGAACTCGCAAATTCAATGTCAGCAGAAGTAATTTGTTCTGGCCCTCTTCCTGTTCGTCGGAGTGATGAGATAGTTAGCAGGTTATCATCACTCAATGGCTGGCTGTCTAAGTGGTGTCCGCAGAATAATATAGGTTTCATAGACAATTGGAAAAGCTTTTGGGGCAGACCTGATCTGTTGAAAAGAGATGGTATTCATCCCTCCCGGGATGGTGCTGCTCTTCTATCTAGAAATTTGGCAAATAGTCTTAGAGCTGAAACATGACAAACCAGGGCCCAGATCAGGACGCAGACAGACTGGCTAAACCGACCGTCTGCTAGCCGCCTCACGTCACAGAACTCAAATAATTCACAGCACATAGAAACTCTTTCACCTAGATATTATCACATAGAGACTGTGTCTGTACCTCGAACTAGTAAATACAAAAAACTTCCGAAACCTTTTAAGGGTAAAAATTTAATTGATGTTCAAAAAATGAAAATCACAGATAAATCAGATAAACAAATGATAAAGCTTGGGTTACTGAATATTAGATCTATTTCTTCAAAAGCACTTATCGTAAATGAAATTATCACAGACAATAAACTAGACTTGCTGTGTTTGACAGAAACCTGGCTAAAACCAGACGATTACATTACTTTAAATGAATCTAGTCCTCAAGGTTATGATTATCGACACAATCCTCGACAGAAAGGCAAAGGGGGAGGTGTTGCTGTAATTTATAGTAATATATTCAGAATCACTCAAAAGAATTTCAAATATAATTCCTTTGAAGTGATGGTGCTTTATGTAACATTATGTAAGTTGACATTTGTGCTGGCTACTGTGTACAGGCCACCAGGGCACCATACTGACTTTATCAAAGAATTTGCTGATTTTCTATCAGAGTTAGTACTGGCTGCGGATAAAGTCCTTGTTGTTGGTGATTTTAATATCCATGTAGATAATAATAAAGACACATTTGGATTGGCATTTGCAGACATTTTAAACTCTATTGGAGTTAGACAACACGTGTCAGGACCCACTCATTGTCGTAATCATACCCTAGATCTAATACTGTCGCATGGAATTGATATTGATGCTGTTGAAATTCTACAGCAGAGCGATGATATATCAGATCATTATTTAGTCTCGTGTATAATACAGTTAGCCAAGGCTACAAAACCACCACCCAGCCATAAATAGGGTAGAACCATCACTTCTACCACTAAAGATTGCTTTATAAATAATCTCCCCGAGCAGTTTCATCGCCTTAGTATACCTGACAACTTAGAAGAACTCGATGCTGCAACAGAAACTATTGGCTCTCTCTTCTCCAGCACATTAGATGCAGTCGCTCCTTTACGTCTAAAGAAGATTAAGGAAACTAATCCAACGACGTGGTATGATGAGCACACTCGGGCTCTAAAACGAGCTGTGAGAAAAGCTGAACGTAGTTGGAAGAAAACAAAACTAGAAGTTTTTCGCCTTTCGTGGAAAGAAAAAATGATCGAGTACAGAACGGCTATAAGAAATGCTAGATCTACTTATTTTTCAAATCTCTTAATAGAAAACAAACATAATCCTAGGTATTTATTTGACACAGTGGCTAAATTAACTAGAAACAGAGATTCAACTGCTGACGTTTCCAAAGAGCACAGCAGTAATGACTTTATGAACTTCTTTACTTGCAAGATTGATAATATTAGAGAGAAAATTAAAAACATGCAACCGTCTACAGTTTCGCTTCAGACAGTGCACTGTAGTGTCCCTGAGGTAAAACTAGAAACATTCGCCGCTATAGGAGAGGAAGAATTATCTAAACTTATCAAATCATCAAAATCAACGACATGTATGCTAGACCCAATGCCGACTAAACTACTGAAAGAAATGCTTCCAGAGGTCGTAGGTCCACTTCTTGATATAATTAATTCATCTTTAACACTAGGATACGTGCCAAAAACCTTTAAGCAGGCTATTATTAAACCTCTTATTAAAAAACCTCAACTAGATCCGAGAGATTTAGTAAATTACAGGCCAATCTCGAATCTACCTTTTCTGTCAAAGATACTAGAAAAGGCAGTTTCAACACAACTGTGTTCCTTTTTAGAAAGAAACGGAATCTGTGAGGATTTCCAGTCAGGATTTAGACCATACCATAGTACTGAGACTGCTCTCGTTAGAGTTACAAACGATCTACTCTTATCATCCGATCGTGGCTGTATTTCTCTATTAGTGTTATTGGATCTCAGTGCTGCTTTTGACACTATTGATCACAACATTCTTTTAAAAAGACTTGAAAACTATATTGGCATTAGTGGAATTGCTTTGGCATGGTTCAAATCATACTTATCTGACCGTTATCAGTCTGTAGTAGTTAATGAAGAGATGTCGTATCGATCACACGTTCAGTATGGAGTACCACAAGGCTCAGTACTAGGACCGTTGCTTTTCACTCTGTACATGCTGCCCTTAGGAGAGATAATTAGGAAGCATGGTGTTAGTTTTCACTGCTACGCTGACGATACTCAGCTCTATATTTCCTCGCGCCCTGACGAAACCTACAAATTCCGACATTGGCTTAATGTAGCACCATCTTGTATATGTTACATATTACCACGCTATTTTATTTTTAACCACTTCTTTTTTTTTTCTGTGCTTCTAATATGTAAAGCTGCTTTGAAACAATTACCAATTGTAAAAAGCGCTATATAAATAAATTTGACTTGACTTGACATTTGGTTTTGTTTACCTGAATAAACAACAGTTGAGAAAAGCACATATTCAGCAACATAACTATATTCAAGAATCCATGCATGAGTGTTGCCTGTGACATAGAAAAGACCATTACAATTATTTAAACTCCAATACAATTAATGCATTTATTTTCATATCACACACGCAAAGTTTATGTAAAGTCTGGGCATTTTATGATTTATTTGCTGTTATCTTTTTCTAATAAACTGATTAAATGAATCTCATACCTGTGAAGTCATTAATATAAGGAGCCGCCCAGAGAAACATGAGAGGCCTCAGAAAATAAAGAGCACAACAAGAGACCGACTCGTTCACAGATCCTGAAACAAAAGATGATATTAACCAAGCTAAGAGTATTAATTTATTAAAACATTATTTAGATAATATATTACAATGCACTGATAATCAATCAGTAATTAAACACTCACCTTCAGAAACACCCCAGAAGACAAAAGCAAGAAACATCAGAAAATTCGGACAGACTACTAGCAACATGTGGAGACTGAAAACTATATCTAGGGAGAAAATGCAAATGATTCTGATTCAGACAAATGGAGAACTCTGATTTCAATCAATAACAACATTTTATACTGTAAAATGTGAAGCAGACATCATGCAGAAGCATCATGGGTATTTATCTAGACTCTCAGTGGCTCCTGATATTTAGACAATCTCTTTTTCAACTACATTAACCTTTCAGAGGAGAACAAGGATAACCGTTATGGTTTCTGCTGTATACTCTGAAACTCTGTTTGCTTTTATTTAGGGCTGCACAACGATTAATCGCGATTAATCGTTTGCAAAATAAAAGTCCGTTTATGTAATATATGCGTGTGTTCTGTGTATAATAATTGTGTATATATAAATACATGCACATACATGTATAAATTTAAAAAATATAGACATGCATAAATAAATATACATATGTATATATATTTTATATTACATATAAATATTTTATATATAAATATAATTTTTCTTAAATATATACATGTATGTGCATGTGTGTATATATACATAATTATTATACACAGAACACACGCATATATTACATAACAGACTTTTATTTTGCAAACGATTAATTGCAATTAATCGTTGTGTAGCCCTACTTTTATTTTTAAATACCTCAAGCTCTGATATATTCTCCCACATCTAACTGCTAAAAATGAGTTTCTTTGAAATCTCCCAGCTGGGCTGATGAATGTCAAGCATAAAGAGTGCTGTTGATAAAGCCTACCAGTGAGAGTGTGTATTTTAACACTTTATAGCCAATGAGAGGAAACCTGTACTGTTCGGATCTGAGATTTGGCTTCTTCAAAATAAATATGCCTGACATTTCATGAGATTTTAAAGATTGCATTCTTTAATATTTTTCACTGATTTAATGAAGTTAAAATCCTTGTGGAACTCACGCACACCTGTATTTTGTGATCTGCAGTAGATTATGGAGGTGAGCAGAAGTGCAGATCCAGATGCAGAAACACAGAGAATCAGCAGCATTGTGTGTGAAACAGAGAAACCTGAGAAACACAGACATCAGAGTGAAGCTCTGCTCACACCAACTAACTACTTCTGGTTTCTGCAACATCCTCAGTGAGATCATGAGAGCACGTTTTTAAGGTTTGTTTTCAAATATCCGGAAAAGTTTCCTTAAATAACAGAAACAGAACGTTCCTTTTATTTTTTATTAAATGTTCCCCAACCTCTTTACTGTGATATCCTTTACCCTGCTGTACTTCACTATTGTTTAATTAATATAAATGAGCCAAGCACTCAAACCATCACATGGGTAAGATTTCCTAAAGCATATACATACAGTGTGCTCCAAATTATGACGCAAGTGACATATCATTATGAATAAAAGTAAACACTCAGATTCTGTTTTTTCAAAGAAAGGGTTTGTTTTACCTCTCATATCTTTTTAGATAACTGGTCTCAATCTTTGTTCAATAGTGGACCCGGTCTTGGGTGGGCGAGGTGAATCAAATCTTATATCACGATATGACCATAACAATATATCATGATATAGTTATTTTTGCTTTAAATAAGGTTATGATGACAATTAAAATTTTTGATTTTCCGCATGATCTGCCCGGATCGGTGACCAGCCGGTCAGTCTGCCATCTTACTGATTTCGAGCTGATCCGTTTTGTTACCAGCGGCACAGGCAATAACGTCAAGCTGTGCGTTCTCGCGCTCTTCTCTCCGACGGTGAAGTGACACACACCCGCCTCCTCTCACTCACTCACTCGTCTCATTTGCTCTGGTTAAACAGTGCTTGTATTTATAATTTTACTCGTTGCTGCAGGTTTCACGCTCGCAACACTGATCTATATTAGTGATGCACATAAGTCGTCTTACTATGCTTAAATGGTCAAATACATACAAAATGATGTGGTTAAACAGACAGTTTTGGCACATTAAATATTTGAGAAAGAGAACATGTTGTGTAGCAGTATATTGGGTCTGTACATACACTCTTAAAGGGACAGCAGTCTAATATTCCTGCTGCTGTCTGTCATTTTAATCAAAAAACAACAGACAAAGAAAAATCACTCTCTGCTTTTGACTGAATAAGTTTTATTAATTAATCACAGAATTAATCTGTATTTATTTTTATAATAAAGACCAATAATATTTTTTACATTTAATTACTTTAATTTCTGTAGTATTTATTACCTAAATAAAAACCTACTTAACCTGAAAAACTTAGTTTCATAGCTCATACTTCCATAGTTTCATAGCTCTCTTTATTCTATTGCATTTATTTGTGCTGTTTGCAATTTGATTATTTGTTCTTATTTTATTACAGACTTTTACTTGTGTTTTTATGAAAACAAAAAATTGCGTTGAAGAAATGTACATTTTTGTTTGTATATGCTGTTAATTATAGTTTGTAGAAAGAAAATCAGAATCGGCAAAAAACGGTATCGGCAGGTCACACTCACAAAAAAAAAAAAAAAATAATAATAATAATAATTCGGAAATTGGAATCATGTGACATTTTATGAAATTTCATAATTCTTATCACCATTTTAAAAATATTTTTTTATTAAAAAAACTAATACTAGCCTAAAGAAATTTTCAGGCTTACTGAAGATAAACAGTGATAAAGAGCAAAGAAAACAAACTGCAATAGAACAAATACACGAAATAGACCTACCTGAAATACTTGTGCGTTTTCTCTCTCAACTGTGTTAACTAAGACAAACATGAGTGTGTTTACTTGCAACACATGGTCACCTTGACACATAGGTATATGCATTTAACTGTTCAAGCCCATTTAGGTGGCAAAAACCACTAAGTTCATTTCTCACACTCTCTATTCTGAAACGAGTTGTCTTTCGTAGCTGATTGAGCTTCAATGGTTGCGCTTTTTAACTGCAAAGCTTACAAAAAACATGATTAGCTTTCGTGACCGTGCAGCACAGGAACATCACTAAACGTGATAAAGACAATAATCCAAAATCTCTACAGGTTAATCGTGTCTACCGGTAAACACATTGCTCCTGTGAAATATTGTGAACTCAGTGTAGGATAGTTCGCATTTTTGTACTTGTTAGTTTAGGTCAAACAGCTGAGTATTTGTTTGAATCTGTTACTCACCCAGTCTGTCCAGCTCTACAGTTGCATTGGCTGAAGCTCCTCCAGCAAACACTTGACACATATAAACTCCTTTATCCTCAGTTCTGACGCTCTTCAGTCGGACAGAGAAGTTTCCTTTGGGGATTTCAGCAGTGAAGAACTCAACTCTGTCTCTGTATCGCTCATGTGATGAATCTGGTAAAGCCTCATTGTCTTGGTAGAGCAGAACCAGAATTTCTTCATCTTCATCAGTTTTCCTCCATGAAACCTGTTCAAAGTCTTCAGGAGTGATGTGAGAGTCAACAGAGCAGTTCAGAGTGACGTCTTCACCCACAGACACAGATATAGACCGATCTGATCCTGAGACCAGCAAACGCTCTGAAAGAACAAACAGAGTAAATATCACAGCAGGAAATATTTCCATAGATCCATTTGAGTTCAGACTCACCAACATCTTTAATTTGAACCTCAGTCTCTCCAGACTCCTGCTGATGGTGAACTGTACATGTGTATTCTCCTTCATCTTCAGCTGTCAGACTGTCCAGACGGAGGGAGAAGTTTCCATCTTTAATGTTCTCAGTAAAGAAATGAGCTCTATCTTGATAATCCTGCTGCTGGGACTCTGGTCGACTCTCACCATCTTGAAACAGATGAACTAAAGTCTCTGAGTCTGTTCTTCTCCATTCCACCTCCAGATCCTTCATTAATAAAGGTTCATCAACATAACAGGGCAGAACCACTGAAGATCCCAGAGGAGCAACCAGAGGACCAGATGGACCGAGGACAGTGAATCCTGAAAAAAATAAATATATTTAAACAATAAACAGTTAATTGTTCAATTTTAGATTTTTTTCTGCTGAAGAGAGCACAACAGTTTGTGTCCAAAGCTTTATGAATATTAATTATTAGTGAATCAAATAAATGTAATACAAACAAAATACAAACTTTTAGTTTTTAATGTTTTCATTCAGCCATTATTGTTTAGTCTATAAGTAAGTGTGTATCTGGTGGTCATTTTAAAGGTTTAGACAAATCATCTAGAGCTCATACGTTTTAAAATCAGAGGATTCGACCTAAATATAGTGTATTGTTCAAATAATAGTTATAAATGAATACGTACCATCAGCGATCATCAGCAGCACTGATATCAAAAAACAGTGCTGCTGCATCTTCAAATATGAACATTAATCAAAACAGTCATGTCTATAGCTATAAGTGAGCGCGAGCAGGACTTCTTCTCAGACTGAATCTGACATTTTAATTGGTCGTCTGAGCTGCTCACATAGGTGATCATGAATGATTAAGTTCGCGAAAACAGTCACAATGGCCCTGTCCCAAATGGCGCACTTCATGTGGACTTTCGGTATCGTGGACTTAAATTGCGCGTGCTCGCCGAGTCTACAGCTTTGTCCCAATTCAGGGGCCGCGCACTTCGAAGTGCATGAAAGGGGTGGGGTTTTGGAGTGGAGGGTTGCCAGGTCGGCGCAACAAAACCATCCCAAAAGTAATGTAATGATAGCACAAGTGTAAAGGTATCCCAATCCCTGACGTGGCAACAATGAGCCGAGCGTCGGTACATAGCGGCTGTGTGACAGACAGCTGACAGTTGACGTTTATGTGTGCATTTTAAAGTTTTATGACTTTCTATTGGGTTTTGTAATGTTGTAATGTAATGTTAGTTTTATATCGTTAGCAACTAGTTAACCTTGTTTGTTTTTATGTTAAATGAAATGTTAAGTGTGTCAGTTGTTTTAACTAAAAGAAACTTTCACTTAAAACTTTTACTTATTTTTCTTAAAATATACCTGCTGAGCATGACTATTTGTAACAGGCAATAATTTTAAAGCTATGATGACCAAGACAAAATTTGAATGGACCATAGATCTGTTTTGTATGTTCAAATATTTCTGATTCTATTTTTATATATTTATATAATACACTTCACCAGCGTCTCCCTTCTCAGCCGAATTAAAGTGTACACAAATGTTTTGTTCTGTTTTATATACTGATGATTTAAAATGTTATGCTATTTTTCTGATGTTAAATCTAAGTTCGGTTGTATATAGTTGTAAAAGGTACTTTATGTCATGTAGCTTTAGAACGATGTATTTAATGTAAAAACATTTAATTTACATGATGAAAAAAAATATATACATATTATTTTTCAATATGCAATTACACCCTAAATGTATATAACACTACAGCACAATGAGTGTCCAGATTCACAGCCATCATCAGTCTAAACTGGATCAGAGGTGATCGTTTCTCTGTGTGGTTAAACTGAGTTCTCACATTCATCAGAGGTTTCCAAACCTCAGCAGTGAGAGTTTAACACACAAATAACCATTTGACAAGTGATATAATAATGATTAATTACTAAAACATGGAAAATCTTCATTTAAAGCATGCCATAAGGTAGGGCTGGATGATGAAAAAAAAAAACATATCTCTGTATTTTTGGGCTGAATGGTGATGTACAGTATAATCTCACTATTTTCTACATTTTTCTATTTGAATAATAAAAAACAAAAACATGTTTTTAATTAAAATTATTTCACATCCTGCCCGATATTGTCTAAACCATCTTCAAATTGAAGGCTGTGTAGTCTGTGCTATACATTACGTACATAAAAGGGGTTAAATCACATTACATTCTAACATTGTAAAATTACAACCTAAAAACAATATAATGAAAATAAATAAAAACAAAAGCACAGACTAATAATTATTAGGCTATTTTGATTACCCTATAATAGTTACTTTACATGATACCGCTATCATAAATACACTTGAAATTCTGCACATGGCACTTTTATGTCCACCACCAACAACAAATATTTAGCAAAATGTCAGAATTATTGTGCTCTGTCTGTTCATTTTGGGGGAACTATACATTCACTCTTAAGATGATATACAAATGTTGCACCACGTTTCTCTTAATGTACTGAATAATTGACTCAAATCATTAAAATGTAGTGCTCTTTGCTCCAGTTCCTGAAGGTCTTGTAGATGATTGATCATGTTCTCTATATGAGCCCGTCTCACTGAACTCTGCCTGGAAATGACAAAGTCTGCATCTGCCTGCTGAAAAAAGTAGATAAACATTGAAAACAAACATCCCTATTAAAGCCTAATTTTATAAAGTATATTCAATTGACCTCTTGTCTCCTGGCAGGTATTTACATGACAATTCTTACATTTAATGTTAAAGCTATTTAAAGCAATGGTTCACTTCATTTTCAAAAATGAAACTCCTGTCATCATTTACTCATGTGTTTCAAACCTGAACACATTTCTTTGTTCTGTTGAACACAAAGGAAGATATTATGAAGATCACGGGAAACTGAACAGATCTGGGGCACCATTGACTTACATAGTATTTTTTTTGGTTTTGCCCCGAGGGTTTTGTAAGAATATTTTTCAGAGGTACTGGAAGGTTTGTGGAGAAGATATCAGTTCAGATGTTGCATTAGCTTTGCTTGGATGTTTTGACCCTATATTAGCATGAACACGTTCTCTTATAACACACAGCCGTCTCTTATGTTCGGTATGGTTGTGCTAAAAGGATGATCTTGATGGACTGAAGTCCACTTCACCACCAAGCTATAAAGTCCTGATATTATCCATCTCCCAGATCATTTTTATTCAGTTGTTCAAACTTTACAGACATGCTGCAGGAGCTTGTAGCACCAAAGCTTCAGGAAATATAGAGCAGGACCACTTTGGGCCAAACTGACGGTCATTATTTCTCCTACAGTCAGTCCTACAAAGTGACAAACAGTCTTTGATAACTTAAGCTACTGGAAATATATCAAACACACAATGTTACTACTGGCAGATGGATTTCAGCAAACACTGGTGTTGTGTTTTAACTAGACTGTCTGTCTCTGTCTGTTCATCACAGTGGAAGTTTTGAGATGGTAGCTGTAAGATTGCTTACACTTTAAGGCCCAATCCCAATTCTATTTTATACCCCTTCCCCTTCCCCTTGCCCCTTGAAACAGAGTGTCAAGGCGTAGGGGTGAAAATATTCCCCTAAGAAATGGGACACCACTACTACACCGTTACACGTCATCATAAGTCGTCGCTAGCGCCTACGTCACAGGAGATGCGCCAATGTTTATCACACACTTCTAAAGGCCAATTCACACCGCACCGACAACAGCCAACAAACTCGTCTGTTGGAGTTTGTTGGATCGGTGTGATACCCCTGTTGGCGTCTGTTGCCGTTGGTCGGAGTCGGTTTTCACCCGACTGAACATGTTTAATCGGTGTTTGTCGGGTCGTGGAATGTCTGCGCGGTGTGAACAGTTTTCCAACAGACGGCAACAAACTCTGACGTAATCTGACCTGGCCACGAACCGTTGCCATGACGATGAGGCAAGTCCCCTGCAAAGACAGCTGTTTGATCGCGCCTGCGCCTCACGCACACACAACAAAGCAGTGGAAACGTGACATCGCAGCTTGTTCATTATAAAAAATAAAATACTGTTAAAAAAAAATAAAATATACAAAAGGTACAATAGTCCATAGTGCAATCCGTGCCATTCAGCAAGAGCAGCTGCTCCACTTCACCAAAAGAGAGAGGTAACGTTAACCACTATGAGAGCAACGCAGGTTTACCTTCAGTTTCGTTTTTAATAATTTGTTTTGGCTTGTTTAGCTACATGGTTGTATATGCTTATGGGTCTCGTTAATAAAAAGGGTCGCGCTAAAAAAATTGTTTGTTGGTGCGGTGTGAATTGGCCTTTTAAGATGCCATCGATAGCTGTAGTGATCTCTGTTGCTTGGGCGACAGCTATTTTTTTGCATTTGTCTTCAGTTCTTCGCATAAGACAAAGGAGACGAGCCTGCGTGTTTCCTCAGGAGTCCCTGGTTGATACAGAACATACAA
Source organism: Chanodichthys erythropterus (assembly GCF_024489055.1). Taxonomy (NCBI): domain Eukaryota; kingdom Metazoa; phylum Chordata; class Actinopteri; order Cypriniformes; family Xenocyprididae; genus Chanodichthys; species Chanodichthys erythropterus. The sequence goes on along the minus strand of NC_090223.1, from coordinate 2,689,638 downwards.
TACTGATGAATAAGCACGCAAACTGAATGCACTTTTTGTAGTAAAAAACATTAGCGAACTGTTTTCATAGCGATTTTAACAAATCTTTTTTCGGAGAACATAACCGTATACATGAACACAAGATTAAAGGCAACATAAAACAAGTGATTATTTATTACTAAAATACTGTTTACCGTTTAAAAATATTATATTTATGGGTCTCTCTGCTCGCTTGGTCGGCCATGTTGGAAATTTATCATACCCCTTCGTCTGAAGTGTGGTCCCGAAAAATCTTCGTTTGAAGGGCTACCTGGCCCTTCCCCCTACCCCTTCCTCTCCAACCAAATGAGAATTGGGACACCCCTACCCCTTCACGTGAACGCGCGAAACAAAGGGGAAGGGGTAAGGGGTAGAATTGGGATTGGGCCTAAGTATATTGATAGCTGGTGTGATAACATTTATCGAGATATGTTAATGCAAATATCAGAAAAAAAATATTATGTAAAAAATATAAAAACATACTTGAAGTGCAATATACTGTAAGGCAGCAGAATACGGAGTCAGAAGGATGTAATTTATGTGTCTTTATTTTACAGATGCTAATCAAGGAGCACAAGACAACACTCTGCTAACTCTGAGAGGAAAGCTCTTTGTTGCCCTCTAGTGGTCACTCTCCAAATGACATGCAGCTTAATACTTCACTACAGAAGTGTCCTTTGTCCAAATCAGAGTCCATACTTTGGCCTTCCAAATTTTCATGTAGTCTATATTTAAACTTTTCAAAATCCTAAAAGCTTGTTGTTTTCAGGTTTAAATGAGACTTTCAAAGACAGGTTTCCATTTTTACCTTACTGAACCTCAGTGTGTGTGTGTGAGTGTGCACGCGTGTTGTCTTTCTAGCAGGCCCGGATTGGCTATTTGGGAGCACCGGGAGAATTCCCGGTGGGCCGGTCTGTTTATTTGGCCGCGAGGGCCGGTGTTGTCATGGCACTGGGTTGAAATATGGATGCTCTCTAGACTCTGTGGACATGGCCAAATGTACTAAGCTGAGTAGCCTAACTTTTTCCTAAAATCCATTCAGTGACGGATTTAGGCCTGGACGGCCCAGGGCGGCACGGGGTACCAGCGCAAGATAAAACAAACAAACAAATGCGCAATCGGGTTTTTACCGCTCATTTGTTTTATAACTACCTTTTTACTGTACGGTGTCCTTGAGTGTTTTGAAAGGCGCCTCTAAATAAAATGTATTATTATTATTATTATTATTATTATTATTATTATTATTTGCACGCAACATCAATGATATCATGTCACTCTGGGGGTAAATTAACCTTGTCGGGAGGGACTCGGAGTGTGCGCTCGGAGAAGACAACTCGCTCAAAAGTATACGAGAAGAAGGGATGAGGTGACGTCTGTAGGGACAGCGGGACAAGTTCTAAATCAACGCTAAATTATGGTAAGGCAAAAGGTCTAAGCCACCGGAGGCCGATTTAGGTAACGTAAATAAATATAAAGGAAGAGGGGAAAACATGCAAAAGATAAAGGCATGCGGCTATTTCTCATATTGCAATAATAGTAGGCAAATAATAAAATATGGCCTATCACTTATGTTATGTTGCTTGCTATGCTATTACACATTGGCCAACAATATTCATTTTTCTGTTCAACTAGCTTAACCAGAGAGTAAAATGTGATTTTGTAACATTTTTTGTAACTTTTTTTTAAACAAATGTAATAGCCTACTTTAATATTTTATTGTAAAGTTGTGCAATTTTGTAGGATTTATATTTTGTGTTATTTGCCACAATTTGTAATAATTTAAGTATATACATTTATATAAAATAGCAAAATTTTATGTTAAATTCACTTTAATAAAGATCTACATTTATAAATTTCATTCATAGTGATAGACATGAAAAATGTGCCTGGGTTTAGTGGACGATTGCTGCCATCTACTGCAAAGCAAACACGTAATTAAATTAAAATTAAAATAACATGATTTTTTAACTACAGCCACTAGATGGCTAGAGAATGAATCAATGGTTCACATTATAAAATCATTATTATAACTATAAAAATAACTCTATATCAAATTTTAGCATTTTTTTGTACTATCATTTGTACTATCATGGGTATTTAAAGATATTTTTGAAAAATACAATTATTTACAAGGCTGTAGAGAACAGTGCACTATTGCAGACTTATATACTGAGGTTTTAATTACATTATTTTAATATAGTCAGTCGTGAATTAAAGTGGGCCGGTCTAAGGCATGAAACTCCAGGGCTGAAAATGAGTCCCAATCCGGCCCTGAATGCTAGTATAAGCCTGACAACACATTGACACAAATCAGCTAATGCTAAAGTTTTTAAGCCAGGTAACATCAAATCATCAAAAGACAGATTTGCCCTAATAATGTGCTCAGGGTATCTTCTGTTCATTCATGTTTTGAGGATTTCACATTTGGATAAATTGGATAAATTAAAGTTAAACTAGAAGCCTTGGAGAAAATACTTATGAAGGAGATAGCATTGGGAATAAGAGATAAGCTCTTTACAAATAAAGTTGTCATCTGCCAGTTTTGATATTTTAATTTCTTTACCAAAAATTTGAATTTGTTCATTATTAACAATACCAATGGATAATAATTCAACTGCCAACAAAAATAAAAAGGGGGAATTGGACAACCTTGTTGACGTACTCCACGGTCGATGTTAACTCTTTTAGAGGTGTGTACATTTCTGAAATTACAATATTTGAACACAGTCAACTTTGATAATACATCACTCTAAATTGTAATGTAATTGACATGGACTCCCTATAAAGCTGCTTTGAAACCATATGTATTGTGAAAAGAGCTATACAAAAAAATGTGAAATGAACTGATTGTTAATAGTACTAAAATGAAAAGACTACTGTTGTGTTTCTGCACCAAATGTTCTCATTACTTTATCACAATGATCTTGAGTTTGAAACACTGATTATGTGGACTGAAATGTGTATAACTGTAATGAAAGCATGAGATCAGGTTTTGAAAGAATGACTAGCTGAGTTAGAAGTGTGATCAGTTTTGAAAATGTACACCTTACATTGGGCCCTCTGCTTTTTAATGTTTTCCCTCTTGGCTTTTGAGATCACTTGGTCTAAAATTTCATTCTTATGCAGATGATCCTCAGATCTACATTCATTTTAATCCTAATGAAACTGTGCCTGATGATTTTCTTTCTTTCTGAATGCATTTCTAGGATGAAAGAGGGAGTGACAGGCACAATTTTAGTTGTCTTAACAGTGAAAAGACTGAGATTATGCTTGTTGGTTTATTATTATTACTTGTGAAAATACTACCAAAGCAAATGAAAAAACAAAACTGCAATTTGATTAAGAAATAAATAACCATGTCATAACTATGTTCATTAATATTGTTTTTAATTTTCTATTTTGTTAGCACTTTGAGATTTGTCTGCTGAGGGAATCATAAATCTGTAAATAATTTATAGCTTCCACTGGGGGGCGCAGGCTCGTTTCGCGCTCGTTTCATCATCACGTGACTCACTTTTATACTTTCGGTTTTGTTGGTGGTGAACAGAAAATGGCGAAGAGTACAGGTAAAGTTTTATTAACAACAAATTATGTATATTAACATGTTAAACGTTTGTATGATATATCATAATCAAATCTCTTCCTACTTAAGGAATGATTTATTAATGAATTATTAATTTCAAGGGGCGTTTATAAACTGAGAGTACCAAGGACAAATACACATGTACACATTAATATTTTTTGATGCGGAAGTAGGCCTACTGTGTTTTTGTTATATCGCTGTAACTTAAAAAAGTCTCAAAAAACAACACAGAAAAATATCAGGCTTTTAATTAAAAAGATGAAATCTGAATTAGGCCTCACATCTGAAATATTCATTATGATTCTGACAATCAGGTCGCTCATTTCCTTTCAAACATTCATATAAAATCTGTAAAATCAGCACTAAATAACTCTATTTTCATCCGTCAGTGAAATATTGTAAAGCTTGTTTATTTTGTGTGTGTGTGTGTGTTGCAGAAGGCAGAAGGAGTCCAGATTTTCAACGCCCCAGCAGTAAGTCCAATACATGATCTGACTCTTACTGTGAAACATTCATCAGTTACTTTAGTTTACCTATGTTTTATGCTATTAAATGAGCAGGTCGTCAGTTTGGTTTTTCTGTTCTCCCGTGAGAAATGTTTGTTTGTTTGTTTGTCTAGTATTATTTGAGGACACTACTACAGGATTATGCTCGAGCAGAAGTTAAATGTAGTGAATGAAATGCACATGGTTGATTTGTGTCCTCAACATTAGGGTTGTTGATGTTTCTGTATTCATAGTGAATATGTGATGAAATTCAATATCATGTAGCAGTGCAAGGCAAGCCATAGTGTTCAGCAGATTCACTTACAGTGTGTTTTACTTGTTTTGCAGTGGGTGAAGATTCAGATGATGATCAGCTCAAAAGTAAGTCCATCTGACAGAAAAGTGTGTTATATTTTTTAAGATTAGTCACAATTTGGAGCCTTGATTCTGTGTTAATCTTTCATTTGTGTCAGGAATGGTGCCAGTTTATAATTAAATTTGACTTCCATGGAAATTGGTTAAATAGTTTATTTCTGTGACATTGCGGTGATGACAGTCTTTTTGGGAATTGGAAGTTATTTTTTCGGTTTGTGTCAGTTTTTCTGCAGTGAACTGAGCTGTTTGAGTCACTCATTGTGCTGTCCTGTGGACAGAGTTCGCTCTAAATTAAAAATGTGCAAACTGTTATTAAACTACACAATCGTGGGATCCACTTGTTTAAGCAGCAGTGGAGGCAAAACAGAGAGAAATTTCAAAAAGAATTAAAAACAAAAAAGGAAGGAAAGTAAAGAATGTGCAGGAGTGTCATAATTTTGGAAAACACTTTTATCAGAATAATTTTCAACAATCTTGTGTAAATTTTTACATCAATTAGTTTTTTTTTTTTTAAATTTTGCTTGATTTAATGGTTTAATGTTTCATGAAAAAACATGAAAAAAAAAACATTGATATGATAAAAATTGATAAAAAATTGGATTTTTTCAGGGCAGTATATTTATATTGTGCCATATAAAAATAAATGGAACTGTAAAATGTGCTAACATTTAGTATGTCACAAGATCAAAAGCCTCTGGCTCTGAAGTTTTGTCACCCTGATTGAAGATTGAGCGTTAGGGGCGGGGCCATGCTCAGGGCTCCAGTGCGTCATCGACAGTTATATAGCGTTAGGGCCGGGGCCATGCTCGGGGCTCCAGTGCGTCATCAACAGTTATATAGCGTTAGGGGCGGGGCCATGCTCAGGGCTCCAGTGCGTCATCAACAGTTATATAGCGTTAGGGGCGGGGCCATGCTCGGGGCTCCAGTGCGTCATCGACAGTTATATAGCGTTAGGGGCGGGGCCATGCTCGGGGCTCCAGTGCGTCATCAACAGTTATATAGCGTTAGGGGCGGGGCCATGCTCTGGGCTCCAGTGCGTCATCGACAGTTATATAGCGTTAGGGGCGGGGCCATGCTCGGGGCTCCAGTGCGTCATCGACAGTTATATAGCGTTAGGGGCGGGGCCATGCTCGGGGCTCCAGTGCGTCATCAACAGTTATATAGCGTTAGGGGCGGGGCCATGCTCAGGGCACCAGTGCGTCATCAACAGTTATATAGCGTTAGGGGCGGGGCCATGCTCAGGGCTCCAGTGCGTCATCAACAGTTATATAGCGTTAGGGGCGGGGCCATGCTCGGGGCTCCAGTGCGTCATCAACAGTTATATAGCGTTAGGGGCGGGGCCATGCTCAGGGCTCCAGTGCGTCATCGACAGTTATATAGCGTTAGGGGCGGGGCCATGCTCGGGGCTCCAGTGCGTCATCAACAGTTATATAGCGTTAGGGGCGGGGCCATGCTCGGGGGCTCCAGTGCGTCATCAACAGTTATATAGCGTTAGGGGCGGGGCCATGCTCGGGGGCTCCAGTGCGTCATCAACAGTTATATAGCGTTAGGGGCGGGGCCATGCTCGGGGGCTCCAGTGCGTCATCAACAGTTATATAGCGTTAGGGGCGGGGCCATGCTCGGGGGCTCCAGTGCGTCATCAACAGTTATATAGCGTTAGGGGCGGGGCCATGCTCGGGGCTCCAGTGCGTCATCGACAGTTATATAGCGTTAGGGGCGGGGCCATGCTCGGGGCTCCAGTGCGTCATCAACAGTTATATAGCGTTAGGGGCGGGGCCATGCTCGGGGGCTCCAGTGCGTCATCAACAGTTATGTAGCGTTAGGGGCAGGGCCATGCTCGGGGGCTCCAGTGCGTCATCGACAGTTATATAGCGTTAGGGGCGGGGCCATGCTCGGGGGCTCCAGTGCGTCATCAACAGTTATATAGCGTTAGGGGCGGGGCCATGCTCGGGGCTCCAGTGCGTCATCGACAGTTATATAGCGTTAGGGGCGGGGCCATGCTCGGGGGCTCCAGTGCGTCATCAACAGTTATATAGCGTTAGGGGCGGGGCCATGCTCGGGGGCTCCAGTGCGTCATCAACAGTTATATAGCGTTAGGGGCGGGGCCATGCTCGGGGCTCCAGTGCGTCATCAACAGTTATATAGCGTTAGGGGCGGGGCCATGCTCGGGGCTCCAGTGCGTCATCAACAGTTATATAGCGTTAGGGGCGGGGCCATGCTCGGGGCTCCAGTGCGTCATCAACAGTTAAAGAGGGTTAGGGGCGGGGCCATGCTCGGGGGCTCCAGTGCGTCATCGACAGTTATATAGCGTTAGGGGCGGGGCCATGCTCGGGGCTCCAGTGCGTCATCAACAGTTATATAGCGTTAGGGGCGGGGCCATGCTCGGGGCTCCAGTGCGTCATCGACAGTTATATAGCGTTAGGGGCGGGGCCATGCTCGGGGCTCCAGTGCGTCATCGACAGTTATATAGCGTTAGGGGCGGGGCCATGCTCGGGGCTCCAGTGCGTCATCGACAGTTATATAGCGTTAGGGGCGGGGCCATGCTCGGGGCTCCAGTGCGTCATCGACAGTTATATAGCGTTAGGGGCGGGGCCATGCTCGGGGGCTCCAGTGCGTCATCAACAGTTATATAGCGTTAGGGGCGGGGCCATGCTCGGGGGCTCCAGTGCGTCATCAACAGTTATATAGCGTTAGGGGCGGGGCCATGCTCGGGGCTCCAGTGCGTCATCGACAGTTATATAGCGTTAGGGGCGGGGCCATGCTCGGGGGCTCCAGTGCGTCATCAACAGTTATATAGCGTTAGGGGCGGGGCCATGCTCGGGGCTCCAGTGCGTCATCAACAGTTATATAGCGTTAGGGGCGGGGCCATGCTCGGGGCTCCAGTGCGTCATCAACAGTTATATAGCGTTAGGGGCGGGGCCATGCTCGGGGGCTCCAGTGCGTCATCGACAGTTATATAGCGTTAGGGGCGGGGCCATGCTCGGGGGCTCCAGTGCGTCATATACAGTTATATAGCGTTAGGGGCGGGGCCATGCTCGGGGCTCCAGTGCGTCATCGACAGTTATATAGCGTTAGGGGCGGGGCCATGCTCGGGGGCTCCAGTGCGTCATCAACAGTTATATAGCGTTAGGGGCGGGGCCATGCTCGGGGCTCCAGTGCGTCATCGACAGTTATATAGCGTTAGGGGCGGGGCCATGCTCGGGGCTCCAGTGCATCATCGACAGTTATATAGCGTTAGGGGCGGGGCCATGCTCGGGGCTCCAGTGCGTCATCGACAGTTATATAGCGTTAGGGGCGGGGCCATGCTCGGGGCTCCAGTGCGTCATCGACAGTTATATAGCGTTAGGGGCGGGGCCATGCTCGGGGCTCCAGTGCGTCATCGACAGTTATATAGCGTTAGGGGCGGGGCCATGCTCGGGGCTCCAGTGCGTCATCGACAGTTATATAGCGTTAGGGGCGGGGCCATGCTCGGGGCTCCAGTGCGTCATCGACAGTTATATAGCGTTAGGGGCGGGGCCATGCTCGGGGGCTCCAGTGCGTCATCAACAGTTATATAGCGTTAGGGGCGGGGCCATGCTCGGGGGCTCCAGTGCGTCATCAACAGTTATATAGCGTTAGGGGCGGGGCCATGCTCGGGGCTCCAGTGCGTCATCGACAGTTATATAGCGTTAGGGGCGGGGCCATGCTCGGGGCTCCAGTGCGTCATCGACAGTTATGTAGCGTTAGGGGCAGGGCCATGCTCGGGGCTCCAGTGCGTCATCGACAGTTATATAGCGTTAGGGGCAGGGCCATGCTCGGGGCTCCAGTGCGTCATCGACAGTTATATAGCGTTAGGGGCGGGGCCATGCTCGGGGCTCCAGTGCGTCATCGACAGTTATATAGCGTTAGGGGCGGGGCCATGCTCGGGGCTCCAGTGCGTCATCAACAGTTATATAGCGTTAGGGGCGGGGCCATGCTCGGGGCTCCAGTGCGTCATCGACAGTTATATAGCGTTAGGGGCGGGGCCATGCTCGGGGCTCCAGTGCGTCATCGACAGTTATATCGCTTGTCAATCAAACTCCCGGCGAAGGGTCAATTGGGTTTATAACGGGTCTGCTTCTCACCTTATTGATGTTCAGGAATTGTAGTTTGCGAGTAAAGCTGCAAATTCTGCCATTAACGTCAGCTGCTGTAATAATCCTCTGATACGTGCAAGTGAAAATCACTGTGCGGCAAAAATAATAAATCTATTAGGCAGTATCTTAGCGAAAGTGCTTTTCTTCCTTTTTTCTTCCATTCAAAATGTTGCATCATACATGATGTAAGCGTGCTTCGGCCCAGAACGTTAAGTGCAGTGTGAGTGCAGGCCAGCGGGGGAGTGGGGAGGGGGGACAATCACGCTCCATCTCAGTTCAAGGCAACCGTGCCTAGTGTCAGTACAGCCTAATATAATTACCTGTCTTTCACTGAACTCATGATTGCAGAGTTTTGTAAGCCATACTGTGCTGATCGCTGGCAGCCTGAAGAAAAAACTTCTATAATCCCCATCCCTTCCTAACACATAGTTGGGTAGATTACTAGAATGTATATGTGTGAATTTTGTTTGGCAACGGCTTATCTCATACATTATATTACTTTTTACCTCTACTGTTTGTTTTACCTGTTTATTTATTTAAATTTTCACTGGAATGATGAAGGTCTAGCAGAAGACTCATTACATCACCTCTATATAGGACAAATACACTTATGTTAGTACACTAGTGTTTCCCTGCTGTTCCTGGAAGTAATTAAATATTGTACGTCTCTATTTGAAAGATTTTTTATTAAATTTGATATATTTATTAATAATATATTATTAATAAAAATATCAAATTTAATAAAAAAAATATATATTTTTCAATGAGTTAATCAATGAGTGAAGAAGAGCTGAAGAAAGAGATCAAGAAGTGCATCTTCATGTCTGCTCCTGGCCCTCATGTGTTTCTGCTGGTCATCAGAGTGGGTGTGAAATTCACAGAAGAAGAGAAGAAAACAGTAAAATGGATTCAGGAAAACTTTGGAGAAGAAGCTTCTCATCACACCATCATTCTGTTCACTCACGCTGATCATCTGAAGACTTCATTAGATGACTACATCAGTGAAAATAATGATCTCAAGGCTCTTGTTGATGAGTGTGGTGGCAGATTTCACTCATTCAATAATGAAGACATGATTAATCGCTCTCAGGTCACAGAACTGCTGCAGAAGATTGATAAAATGGTGAAGATCAATGGAGGACAGCACTATACTAATGAGATATTTAAAAAAGCCCAGAGAAAGATTGAACAAGAGGCTTTAAATCAAAAATGGTGGGACTATGGGAAAACAGCACTAACAGCAGTGGGAGGAGGAGTAGCAGTAGTAGGAGCAGCAGGAGTAGTAGGAATGGCACTAGCAAAAGGAAAATTTGGGCCATAGTTAATCTGATTAAACAACAAAGTCCAGATCTTCATACACTAATTTCTAATTCAGTTCTCTAAAATATTTAATGACAATTGGATTGAGATTTTTTAAGATTAATATATTATTAATAAAAATATCAAATTTAATAAAAAAATATATATATTTATATATTTATATTTACATACAAGTATACTTGTATGAAAACAGACTAGAGCATTGTAATTCAGTATAAAATGACTGTGTGATTTAAGGTAATTATATAATTTAGATGAAAGCAAACTTACTCATTTAAAGCATAAATAGAGGCTGTTGTCTGCTCATGCTTAATAAAATGTCATCTTTGAAACACAGCTAATTAAAGTGGCGTTCTCTTTCACAGAGCCTGATGAACAACATGATTTAAACGATCTGAGGATTGTGCTGCTGGGAGTCTCTGGTGCTGGAAAGAGTCCAATAGCAAATGCAATACTGGGTCAAGAGGCTTTTAAGGAGAGCAGAACGATAGAAAGTGAGAGACAGAGAGGAAGAGTAGAAGACAGAAACATCTCCATCATCGACACTCCAGGATTCTTCAGCACTCACCTGACTGATGAAGAGCAGAAGAAGCAGATGATAAAGAGTCTGGATCTCTCTGATCCTGGTCCTCACGTCTTCCTGCTCATCATCAACCTGGAGAATTTCATAGAGGAGCAGAGGAACGTTGTGGAGCAAATCCAGGAGAACTTTGGAGCTCAAGCTATGAGGTTCACTATGGTGCTGTTTATTGGTCGAGAAAAAATATCCAAAAGCACATGGATTCAAATCACTGAGAGTGAAAAATATAAAGAGCTGCTGAACTACTTTGAGGGAAGATATCTTGTGATAAACAGCAAAAATGAATGTGATCCCTACCAGATCACGATGCTCTTAAAGAGGATTGATGAAATGATGAAGAACAATGGAGGACAAAACTACAGCAATAGACTTAAACTGAATCCTGGAGAAAAGGATGCTGCAGACCAAGAAGATCTGAAAGAGATGGAAGGACTGATACGGGCGATTGCTAAAGAAAGTTTGCATTTAAAATTAGGTAAATTTTTAGCCATTTGTGGTTTCATTTCTTTTAATTCTGAGAGATTTACATGTAAAAAAGGTAAATTATATGTATGTGATAATCTATGTCTTGGTTGCATGAAGTGGAGACAAACAAAAAACATAATATGGAGGGAAAGAATATTTTAGAACTTTTCTAGAAATCACACTTTTAAAAATTAGCTGACCTCATACAGTATATCCAGGTTTTTCAAAACAGTGGGAACCCAGGTTATTTGAAGGGGAAAAAAAACGTTGTTAAAAGGGGGTAAATTAAAATAATGTTAGTTAACTTATTTTATACTTGTTCTGTCTTATTTTAAGTCATCTTGAGGCCCTCTATTGAGCAAAGACAAAGTGCTGAATTATTATCACAAGTGTAAATAACGTTTTAAACTCCTCTCTCTTTTGCAGATCAGAGGATTGTGCTGTTGGGTAAAACTGGATCAGGAAAGAGTTCAACAGGAAACACCATCATCGGCAACTTTGAGTTTAAACCAAGTGCTTCCTCTAAGTCCATGACTAGATGCTGTCAAAGTTGTGTGACAACAGTGGAGAATAAAAAGAAGATTTCAGTGATCGACACTCCAGGATTATATGACACATCAATGAGTGAAGAAGAGCTGAAGAAATAGATCGAGAAGTGCATCTACATGTCTGCTCCTGGCCCTCATGTGTTTCTGCTGGTCATCAGAGTGGGTGTGAAATTCACAGAAGAAGAGAAGAAAACAGTAAAATGGATTCAGGAAAACTTTGGAGAAGAAGCTTCTCATCACACCATCATTCTGTTCACTCACGCTGATCATCTGAAGACTTCATTAGATGACTACATCAGTGAAAATAATGATCTCAAGGCTCTTGTTGATGAGTGTGGTGGCAGATTTCACTCATTCAATAATGAAGACATGATTAATCGCTCTCAGGTCACAGAACTGCTGCAGAAGATTGATAAAATGGTGAAGATCAATGGAGGACAGCACTATACTAATGAGATATTTAAAAAAGCCCAGAGAAAGATTGAACAAGAGGCTTTAAATCAAAAATGGTGGGACTATGGGAAAACAGCACTAACAGCAGTGGGAGGAGGAGTAGCAGTAGTAGGAGCAGCAGGAGTAGTAGGAATGGCACTAGCAAAAGGAAAATTTGGGCCATAGTTAATCTGATTAAACAACAAAGTCCAGATCTTCATACACTAATTTCTAATTCAGTTCTCTAAAATATTTAATGACAATTGGATTGAGATTTTTTAAGATTGCCATGTTAAGTATATACTATATGGTATGTATATTTATTATTTCATCTGTTGTATTGCAATTGTCAAAACCTGGAAATATATCTCTCATTTTCTTTCTAAACAGCCTAAACAAAAGTGATATTTCATAGACAGAGTCTCTAAGAAACTCTTGACTAAGACACTAAATTAATCTATTACTGTTCCTACATAATTTGTAACACAAACCAGTGGTGAAATATCTATTTAGAAATATTAGACCTTTCCAACAATATATACAGTAGTCAACATTTGAAGTGGATCTAAACCTTTCATCAAAGTTGTCCTAAAACCTTCATCTTAGGACAACTTTGATTAACTTTTCTGATCCACTTCAAATGTTGACTACTGCAGTTTGTCATGATTAGATTAGGATTTAATTGTATATAGTGAAGAAAACATAGGTGACCCGCTGAAGGGACAGTGACAGTTAAAGCAAATAAACATAACCAGAAGAACCGATGAGCACTTCCAGTAACCTATTCTGCTGTGGTAAAGGTCCATAACTTTATTTATGATGCACTTTGAGCTTTACAACTTTGCAGACTGTTTACATTTACATACAGCTACATTACACACTGCATGAAAGCTACAATGATCAGAAATCCATAATAGGGGCACAATAATGAGAAAAAATTATAATAAACTATTTAAGGGCGGATTAGAACCCAAACCTCTGAAATGATTAACAACAGTTCTACCCCCAGACCATTAGGACAAACAAGTGTTTCATGCAGATGTAGGGACTGTGGACGAACCAGACAATTGAATCATTCAGATGATTCTTTTAAACATAATCCTAATTCAGAATCAAGTTCCGACTCCAGTTCGTCTGCAGAGTACATCAAGGCTGATTAATTTTATGACACATGCTTCCTGATAGCAGGAGGAGTGACAAACCAAATGGTCACCCAGGAAGATACGATTCTTTGATCACCCAGATCAAAGAAACAGAGAAAACAATGCAGGCCCCATTTGTTCTCTCAAAGACCTATCCTCACAGAAAACTCAACAGAGACTGTTATACAACTAAAACTGCATCAAAATTGTTCCAAACAATTGTAAATGGACTTATCAAACATCTTTTAACTACATACATTTTACATTATGTGTTCACAAATAGTTATGCATCAAAACACTCAGCAATTCATGTAAATGTGTTAATTCTTGACTGAATGAATGAAAGTATGCTTTATTTTGTCTCTTCCCCCCTTTCCTATATCCTGACTTGAATGAAATCTGTTTAAAATGTATTGTATTCCATTTAATAGAAATTATGTTAAATTGACACTCTCTGCTGAAGCCGGCCAAGGATGTAACACCCATGTTTTATTGGGGGCAGAGAAAGCCCTTTTGAAACAGGACAGTATCTGATTGGCCAAGACTCCTTTGAGGTGTGACAAACAAAGTCTGTCACAAAGTTTAAATAGTCAAACTGCAAGAGAAGATAGAAAGTTTTTTTTTTCTCTCTCTCTCTCTCTCTCTCTCCGAAAACTCTCTCTCCCTCACTTCCGGTCTTACTGTAACGCGTATGAATGAATGTGTGTATGTGCGTGTGTTTGTCTTAGATTAGTTTGTGTTAGAATAAACAAAATCTCCTGTAGATTTTTAAAAGAAAGTGTCTTGTATTATGTGCTTCTATGATTTAATGTCTTAAACTGTTGATTTAAGTTACCTGCGCTAATCAGAAGAGCTTACGGCTCGAGCAAATGAACGCTGGACGAATCAGTTGCTCGGTCGTAAACTTACAACTCTTTATAATTCCCTGATAAATTATTTCATTTGAGCTAATTTTACTTCCTAGGGTGTGTTAGCCCTACACAGATCTATGTATTTATTCACTAATAATACTCTCTATATATGTCAAAAGATCAAAGCAAATTTGATTTCTCATGTCATGACCCCTTTAAAGGTCCCCTAGAACATGTTTTTAAAAGATGTAATATAAGTCTAAGGTGTCTCCTGAATGTGTCTGAAGTTTCAGCTCAAAATACCCCATAGTTTTTTTTTTTTTAATTATTTTTTTTAACTGCCTATTTTGGGGCATCATTAACAATGCACTGATTTACACTCGGCGCCGCCCCCTTAAATCGCGTCTTCCCTGCCACACGAGCTCTGGACTATATTACAGCGCATTTACAAAGTTCACACAGCTAATATAACCCTCAAATGGATCTTTACAAGATGTTCGTCATGTATGCTGTATACATGCTTCGAATTATGTGAGTAAAGTATTTATTTGGATGTTTACATTTACATTCTGAATGAGTTTGATAGTACTCCGTGGCTAAAGCTAACATTACACACTGTTGGAGAGATTTATAAAGAATGAAGTTGTTTATGAATTATACAGACTGCAAGTGTTTAATAATGAAAATAACGACAGTCTTGTCTCCGTGAATACAGTAAGAAACGATGGTAACTTTAACCACATTTAACAGTACATTAGCAACATGCTAACGAAACATTTAGAAAGACAATTTACAAATATCACTAAAAATATCATGATATCATGGATCATGTCAGTTATTATTGCTCCATCTGCCATTTTTGCTATTGTCCTCGCTTGCTTACCTAGTCTGATGATTCAGCTGTGCACATCCAGACGTTCTGCCCTTTCTAATGGCTTGAATATGAGCTGGCAATGGCATATGCAAATATTGGGGGCGGAGCCCCCGACTGTTACGTAACAGTCGGTGTTATGTTGAGATTCGCCTGTTCTTCGGAGGTCGTTTAAACAAATGAGATTTATATAAGAAGGAGAAAACAATGGAGTTTGAAACTCACTGTTTGTCTTTTCCATGTACTGAACTCTTGTTATTTAACTATGCCGAGGTAAATTCAATTTTTGAATCAAGGGCACCTTTAACTCCCATAAACTGTTGCTGTAAACTCTCAGATGCTCAAGATGCTTCAGTGGCAGATCTTATAGATGACAGATAACGGCAGGTACACAGTTCTTGAGCACTTCACTGTCATGTCCCCCTTTCACATAAATACACAACAATGGTGCTACTAAACAGTTCATTAAACACATTTATTTACAGCTATTTACACTACATACAAACAAGAAAATGCAAAGAATAACACCAAACAATTCAATTAAAGATATAACACCAGTTAAATCTCCATTAGAAATGAAAAATGACACTGATTCCTGTTCGAGCACATGATAGTTTGACCATCAGTGCATGGGATTGATCTACAGTCTCTCATTTCTGATCACCACTGAATCCGGATGAGTTTCTCCATTTGCCTCCTGATGTTCATTCTCCATGAGAGCATTCATTTCATGTGATTCTGAGTTCTGGTTTGATCTAGTAACTGGAGGTTCATCAGATCCTGCTGCAGTCTGTGTTCAGAACACATGTATTTTAAATATATTTCTGCTGTGGGATGTCAGTTTAATATGAAGTAAATAGTCTCAGGACTCAGACTGAGACTTTATAAGGCTCACCTGAGCATTCTGAGTTCAGAATAAGATATATTTGCAAAGCATCGTTGTGCTTTTGACAATTACTAAAGGCTGGAATACACTACACGATTTTTGCCCCGATTTTCCCCCAGATTTACAGTCTGAACAAGTTGACGCTAGTTGACAAAAGTCAGAGCCAGTCTGCAGATTTGAGCCGACAGATTCCATGGAAAATCGCGTAGTATATCATGGTCATAGACTCCGATTTTTTAGCTTCAGATTTTGATTCCATCCAGTCGGAGGATATCAGACATGTTTGATATTTTGAGCCGATTTTAGAACACATATCAGCTGGGCCGCATTAATGCACAGGCTTACCTGGGCTTAAGCCCAGGGCCCCGGGCTGAGGGAGGGCCCCGGTGATGCCGGAAAAAATATAACCGCATTGGATAATGCGATGACTGTCCCTTTAACATCGCTTTGCTTTGAATACATGTGCGGTCCTGCACGTGTGCAAGACACGCCGCGTCTAGCAGCAAGCAACTCACAGTATCGGTAGGCTGTTTGGACCATAGACATCATATAGGTAGACGCCCTATCGAACGCTACAGCCTATTGGCACGAACGAGCCGTGGAGCCGCCATCTTGGATCGGTCGCCAGCTCCACTCTGTGTAACTTGTTTGACAGGTGCAATGAGCTGTCAGCGCATTTAATTAATCATATCTCACTGAATACCTAACTGATTTTGACGCAGGGTTTTTTTGCTGCAAAGGTCATTTATGTAGCTATGATACAGGACACATTGTTCAGTGTATTTTAATATTCATAGTAGGCTTAACAGTTATATAATATTCTGATATAAGATATAAAGTGACCAGACATCCAAAATCAAAATATGTGATGTAGGATATAAGGTAATTTATAAATCACACACTATAAATATGATAAAGAAGCAGTAAAATAAGATATCTCAGTAATACTAGCAGAAGTGGGACTCTGCTAGTCTGCTAAAACTCGATTTGCGCTTTGCCGTCATGTGTGTATACATTGCCTCCTGATATCACGTGCACAAACACAAATAACAGTTATTATGTCCGGTTGAACAATGTATGTATTAAATTCAGATTGGATTGTGTTGGTAATAGGTACTTAACGTTACCTAACGCTAAAAGTAAGTTTCGTGCATTGAGTGCATTCTAACAAGTGCTTTCGAACTTCTTTCTGATCTGAATAGTAAGTTATGTGGAAAACACTTGCGAGGTCCGACGGTTAAGCAGAGCGGTTAAGATAAAGGGGCTTGAATAATTAATAATCAATATAACCTGACGAAAAGATATTAATTAAATGTTATCCACATTATATTTCATCTGCAACAGCATTGTGAACTTTTATAACGATGCGTTTGGTCATTAACTTTTAAATGCATCATTATGCAAAGATGAGGAGAGTTCTCTGCATGAAAATGCAGAATCTGCCGTTTTGTGGCAGTTTTGTCACACATTCGGGTCAATACAGCTCACATCGCTCCCAGGTTGAAAAATACGGAAATTCTTTTTCATAACACAATAAAAAAAAAAATCACTGAAGAATAAGTGGAGCTCCACCATGATAGAAAAATTGATTCAGTACTGTTAGCTTTGTCTTGAGAGAGCAAACCACATTCTGCGGTAAATCCGGATTCATTCATTATTAAATATGTTAATATTCATCACTATTATACATTTACACTTTATCCTGGATATGTAGCTGGATTAAAATGCCAGAAGAATTATTGATTATATTACATTAAATGTACATAGCGACTGATAATGATAATTGATTATATTAAAGGTAACAACTTGAACTGGATAATCATAAAACTACACAATTTAACTCCAGTTGTAATCTGTCCATACTGACTGTGTCTACCCACCCCTGTCTATCTCCAAAAGCATTTGCCTCGCATCTTCCACTACTCATCTCTTGCATTTGCTTCGCCTGTCTGTCATGCGTCTTCTAGCAACCAAGCGCATGTTTCTGTTTGTGTTCCGAACAATTTTAAAGTCTTGTACAAGCAGCAACCTCCCCCATTCTCTCGTGAAGCCAATACGGAAGTGACTTAAACTGCGATTCATCGACTGGCCGCTAGGGACAGGCTCCAAAAGAGAGCAGAATCTCATAGAGTCCCATGTTAAATTGGCCAAGTTTATAGCAGAAAAAAACATGTTTACAAGTTGGTTCAAATTGTGGTTTTGGTCTATACTGCTATTTTTGCCCTTCATGACAACTCTGAGGGGGGTGAATTTTTTTATAACTCATCCGTTTAAATTATATTAAGCCTTAAAGTTCTGCATAATTAAGGGCGTGGTCACTTGAGTGACAGGTGCTGCTGTCTGTGAGCCGTCACTTTACCTCAGCTAATTCCAGCCGCTGAATTTGGCATCTCAGCGGTATTTGTGCTTTTTTCTCGATTATATGGCTTGCTGCATAATATTCGGGACTGATGTGTCTGTGTAGATGTGTTCGCATGCTGAAGATAAACAGAACACATGTTGTTGGATCGTGGCATTGGCTGAAAGTTTTGGTTGTGAGATTTACTACAGATAATGGCAGGAGGATATAAAAATCCGACAGCACTGCTTGTATGGAAGGCCGTTTCAGCATAAAATCGTTCCAGCGTTACTCGTCGTAATTATATTTTTACTAGTAACAATTAAATTAAAGAGCTCTATAATTTAATTTTTACTAGTAACAATTGAATTACAGAGCTCTTGATTTATTACTAGTAAAAATACACATTAAAGATATGTGTAATTGCAGAGCTCTATAATTGAATTATAGAGCTCTCTAATCGTAATTGTTACTAGTAACAGTTGAATTACAGAGCTCTCTAATCATAATTGTTACTAGTAAGAATTCAACTACAGAGCTCTCTAATTGAATTGTTACTAGTAAGAATTAAGTTACAGAGCTCTTCAGTTGATTTATTACTAGTAAAAATACACATTAAAGATATGTGTAATTGCAGAGCTCTATAATTGAATTACAGAGCTCTCTAATCATAATTGTTACTAGTAACAATTTGATTATAGAGCTCTCTAATTGAATTGTTACTAGTAAGAATTAAGTTACAGAGCTCCATAATTCAGTTCTTACTAGTAACAATTAGAATTAGAGAGCTCTGTAATTGCAATCTTACTAGTACAAATTGAATTACAGAGCTCTACAATAGCAATTCTTACTAGTAACAATTGCATTACAGAGCTCTGTATTCGGCGACATATCATTATGCTAATCGTGCCTTATGCATATTCAACTGGGGTCAGTGGCGTAACTTTGTTTTACAAAGTGGGTGGGACAAGAATGTGTATGGGGGGGGGGGTATGTTGTATTATTATTATTATAATAATAATAATAAAATATTAAAATTATAAATGTGTTCAAATATGATAGTTTTCCTACATCTGCTATAATACAATGTCGTTAGTCTTGAGAGTATGTACATTAGTTAATAAATACGACGATCCGCCTTTAATAATCGAATGTCCTGATGGGCTAGTGGCAGTTTCTCTGTTGAGGGTGCAAGAGGTTCCCGGTTCTAATCCAGCCATGTGTCATTTTTTTTTTTCTCATTAAAACCAAAGATTTTCATCAGTGATTGTATATCAAGAGCAGGGACACGTTTATATGTATTTTGTTTTTTGTGATTTCAACGTATTGAATAGAGAGTCTCCTCAACAGCGATAGATTGAAGCATAGGCTAAGGTGACCAGATTTCTGAAATGGAAACCTATTTGAGTGATCAAAATACCACCAAAATCTCATTTGTTATTATCTATTAATTGAAAAACGGGGACAGAACATTTTTGATTTTTTTTATTGTTGTGGGTTCCACATTTTACATTAATAAATATTATGATTTAATTTTATTATTAGCATTTTTGGTCTGGTTTTAATACAATTCACCAAAATAACTAGCCAGTAGGCCTAACTACAAAAAACTATTAAACTATTACACTATTTTGAAAAATCACATTACAAAATATGAGATAAATAACACAAATAATATTTGCAACATTTATTACTGAATTTAATATTTTCATTTTCACGAGCTGTTTATACTGTACGAAATTACAACTTTTGTTCAATGACATTTTTATTTTCTGTTAACAGCTTTACTGACATGAAAGAAGCTTTTGTTGTGGTATTCTTGAGGAAAGTTCATAAAATGTAGACTACATTATTCCCACTGGAATTTGTAAAATGTTCTGTATAGCTCCTCTATGGGGGTCCGGGGGCATGCCCCCCCGGAACAAAATTTTGTACATTTTAAGGTTAAATGCATCAATCTGGTGCACTTTGGAAGCTCAAAATTAAGAGCTTCAACCCATGTACAGTGTGCAAATTGAACAAAGAAACAGCATTGACTTGTACCTGGACATTAAAGAGGGTTCAAACATCTTTTTAGTTGTGATATAAAGTCTACATCGTTTTAGGTGTTTTAGGATGCCAAACAATTATTACAATAAAATAATAATGTTTTAGGCCTATATAATTATTCATATGACAATAATATCCATGTAGGCTATTGTAACAAATACACTCTAATATATATATATATATATATATATATATATATATATATATATATATATATATATATATATATATATTAGTTAGTCTACTTTACACAACATATAGGGAAATTAAAATACTAGTTTGTAGCCAATTTCTAAGATAAATCCTTGAGCTTTAATTTTGATCACCAAATCGCCTGCTGATCGTGTGAGCAAAGTGCACACGTCTCTTTAAAACACGCAGCACAGACAGACTGTATATACTTAATCACTGTATTTTGCTGTTTTATAAAGGCACAAAGCCATATCACGGTTTCGATTATAGTTCGTTGGCAAAATACAACGTAGAGACCATTTATGTTTTACATTTTCGGTTAATTATGAAACATTGCAATGTATTCGCGGATTATTTTGAACGAGATAGAAAATGGGGACATTTCCGGGGACAGCTCCAGTCGGGGACAGAGCACCAAAAACCGGGACTGTCCCCGGAAAACGGGGACGTCTGGTCACCCTAGCATAGGCGTAATTTGGGGGTGGGACGGGTGGGACATGTCCCCACCACTTTTTGAAAGGGTCGATATTGTCACCACCACATCTCGCGGATATCTAATACAAAATAAACACATCTAGTTGATTATCAATTTGTGTTAATAATAGGCGATTTGGCACTGGGATGTGTTGTTTTTGAAAAGAGTGCTCGTTGCCGCTGTTATCAGAGGCGCGTGCAACAGGGTTCTCGGCGCTCGTGCACACTGCGCAGTCTTCACACGGATGAGCGCTTCAATCTATAGACCCTTTTACAGCCCACGTGATCAAATAGTTGCGCGCGCATTATGGCAACGGAAGTGGTGTTGTTGCCTATTGGTTTTAAGCAGTGCCCAAGGAAGTCGACCGGAAGTTGAAGTCGGCCGCGTGCCGCCATCTTGTAGCAGAACTTCACTTGCGTTAGCATCCCATTGACTCCCATTCATTTTGGCGTCACTTTGACAGCGAATAACTTTACATCTGAGGCGTTTAAAGACATTTGTCCATTATTTATTTCTAAAGATACACGACAATGTATAAAGGGCTCCATTACCTTCTATGTTACATTATGGCCCCGTAGAAACAGTTTTTGTAAAAATAGGCTAACGATTGCGTCATAACCACTCGACTCTCTGTCGCACAGTAGAGAAATTACCGTACAGACAGGAGGAGAAGCTCGCAGGCAATAGTATGCATTAACTTAATATGGCATACTGGCGTTACATTTTAAAATACTATACAAAATAATTAATCAGAATACTTACTCCTGCTCACTCACGCCAAAGAACTCCCCGCTCAAGCTCGCCGTCTCTGCAAGATTAACGATGGCAGTTTGCACGCACAGCTGCTAGAAGATTTACATCTGTCAGACAGGTTGCTGACGTCATCAAGCTTAGTTTGAGTCTGCGCGTCAGAAACGGAAGTGCTAAAAATCGCTAAAAATGGGCTTCACTTGTCTCAATTGAGTTCCAATGGGGTCGCTGTGTCCATTTCTTTTACTGTCTATGGTTTTAACGTGTTAGCAACTCTGAAAGTTTTTCAGGGCTCTCAAGTGTAACGCACTGAGCGTGACAGTCACTCATTTCGGTCTTTTGTCACGCACTCCCGCCACACATTGTATTTCTCACGCAGAAAAACTATTTTTCATATATTTAATATGCCGCTGCGCCGGGCAGGAATCAAGCGCGTCTCCCCTGGAGTAGCCTGCCACTTATCAGCCAATCAAAAAAAAGAAAGAGGCTACACAGTAGCCAATCAGAAAATAGCACTATTGTATCTGGGTAAGATTTAACGCAACAACCAATGAAAAAAAAGCATATCCTGGAATTGTTCACCATCATCCTCGTTCACCCACAGAGGAAAACACTGGAGCTCTGAGCATCACTTTGAGCAGAGTAAGTCATGATCTCCTATTTTAATGTTACAACAAATTCACAGCTTGTTTGACACAAACAATGACAACTTGACTGCTGTTAGAGAATGTTTCCCAGATCAGCATCAGTTTTTCATGAGTGTCTGAACTTAGTCAACAGTTTTACAGCCTGTTCACTGAAAACACCTGCTCAGTAGTCTAGACCTAACGTTAGTTATATTTTCGTTATCACACGATGACTGACATTTTGTCACATTAAACATCTCTCTCTCCAAATAGGCTTAATAATTTTATTAGCACTAAATAAATTATAGTGTATTACATCGTCGATGTTATTGGTCACTTTAAAAATCATGTCATGTTGTTGGATATTTGTCATTCTTGCCTGTCTTTAAAACTTGAGAGCCCTGGTTTATGTATATATATATAACGTATCTGGCCACTGTATTTGGCCATCTGCTAACGTCTTCTATCCACTCAGCTACACGGATCTGATAGCCGGATACCATTTGATAAAGTCAACTTTTTAAAATAACTTTATCTGTCTGTGTTGCTTAATCCGCTCGCGAAGCTGTAGATATATATATCACTTTCGGAGTTGCTAACACGTTAGACCCTATGGGGAACAACATCGCTTCCGTTGCCAAAATGCGCGCGCATACGTTGCTACGTCATCATTGTGTACAAACAGTAAAAGGGTCTATTGCTGTTGCGGGCACTCTCTATTCGTTACGTTGAAATCACAAAACAAAATACACATAAACGTGTCCCTGCTCTTGATATACAATCACTTATGAACATCTTTGGTTTTAATGAAAAAAAAAAAAAAATAATACAATTATAGAGCTCTGTAATTAGAATTGTTACTAGTAAGAATTGAATTAAAGAGCTCTCTAATTCAGTTTTTACTAGTAACAATTACAATTAGAGAGCTCTATAATTCAGTTTTTACTAGTAACAATTGAATTAGAGAGCTCTCTAGTGGAATTGTAGAGCTCTGCAATTGGATTATTACTAGTAACAATTGAATTACAGATGTTACTCCCCTCGAGTTGAAGCAAAGGCTGCAAAAAGCAAAGTGGTGTTTTACACATAATAATAAACGAAAAATACACACAAAACGAATAAATAAAATGCACATTCAACATGTAAGAAAATACACTTAATTGACTAATTATACATTAACACACGGTCACATACGGCAAAGCAATTAACACGATAAAATACATACCTCATTGGCCTCTCTAACTCAAGAGGAATAAACTTGGAGGGTTACAGTTTCTTCTTCTTTAAACAAAAAGACAATATAACTTCTTAGCACTTCTTATAGGCGTAACTCTTGCAGACATGTAACGCGTACAGCACCTCGTGTGGCTCTTCTACATGTAGTGCACCGGAAAAAATATCCTGATAGCAGCAATTAAATAATTCCCTAGCGGAACAAAAGGAAATAGGTTCCCCCTTTTTCTATGGTTTTAGCTGAATAATATGAAATGAATTGACATGTATTAACAAAAATTATATTGCTTATTTATTCTAACGATTATTTTGAAGATTTTAACTATTTATTAACCTTTTAACTATAAAGTGCATATTATGAACTAAAATATATGAGAGTTGCCTCTGACGGCACAACAGAGCTCTGCAATTGAATTCTTACTAGTAATAAATGAATTGTAGAGCTCTCTAATTGGAATTGTTACTAGTAAAAACTGAATTATAGAGCTCTACAATTCAGTTGTTACTAGTAAGAATACAATTGCAGAGCTCTATAATTCAATTAGAGAGCTCTACAATCATAATTGTTACTAGTAAAAATTGAATTATAGAGCTCTATAATTGTAATTGTTACTAGTACAAATTAAATTATAGAGCTCTTTAATTTAATTGTTACTAGTAAAAATATAAATACGACGAGTAACGCTGGAACGTTTTTATGCTGAAACGGCCTTCCATACTGCTTGGATATTATAACTAAAACTGCTGCACTATTTTGAAAAAATACACTTTGGACACGGGCTCATTGTTTGTTAGATCGTATACAGTTTTACAACATAAACGCTGCTCAGATTGCATTCTTTCTTGAAGAACGATGACAGAGAGCAGATCATTCAGAAGAAATGTGATACACAAAAAGTACTGTTTTTTTGTTTTGCAATGGACACTTATATTTTACCAAGTGCCACGGATTGGATTCATCTCGCGATCTCTATTTCATTATAAGTCCCATTTGATTTTCCATGTTGTTATTGGAGCATCTATATCTAAGAAAAAAAAAAACACTGTAGATTGACTGTAAACCTTTAGAACTTTCTAATGATAAAACTCTTCATTAATATTCTAGATCGTATCTAAGATAGATAACTCCTTGGCTTTGACTGCTAACATGATCACGTCGAGCTAGGCGGGCGTGGTTTTAGCAGCCAGTCACATCAGCTCAAATCACCTTTTTCAGTTATCCGGGAGTGACGTGCGGTGACGCGCAGCTAAGATGGCAGCGGCCTCATTTTTGCATCAAAACTGCTCTTCAGAAATCTACGGGTGACGTCATGGACACTACGTCCATATTTTTTTTATGTCATACTACAGTCTATGGTCTTGTAGTATGATGCCCGGCTTTTCTCTGTAACCATTTACAAAGTCTGCAAGTGTATGATGCCTAGTGTTTTAAAAATCTGTTCAGATTTTAAAAATCGTGTAGTGTATTCCAGCCTTTAAACAACTAATCTTACCAACTCTTTACTAAATAAATGAAAGAAAATTAAAAAAGAATAAAATGTCCTGCTTGTTTCTTTCTCCAGCTCAGGTTTTCACTGCATTATATGGTAAGAGTTAAAGATTTAAAGGTTGAAACTGTTCATTTTTATGGCTCGTTATTCTTCATTTCCAGAGATTCAGGGATCTCAGTGCCGATCTTTCAGTAAACTGATGAATTAGTGTGATCTCACTGAATAAAAGGGATCATTTATTCTCTCTCATGTTGTTCAAACAATCATATTTGACTTTCTGTCTTCTTAAGAATATATTTTGAAGAACTTGGTGTTCAAACCACATTAGACCCCACTGACTTTCATTATAGAGACAAAAACACTGTTTTTAAATTTTTAATGTTTTGCAGAACACAGAAGTCATACAGTTTTGAACAACATTAGGATGAATAAATGAGGACAGAATGATAATTTCTGGGTGAACTGAAATCAAGTTTGCACATGGTTTATAAGAGGAAGAGTTTATTAACAGTACGGTTACACTTGAAAGAGAAATCTGAAATCATGTAATTTAGAATACATTATCTTTTCATTATTTCAGCTATACATTATATTACACATCATACACAACCAGAAACAAGAAACAGTAGTTGAACAGCATTACAGCATGAGCAGCAGTTTTCATTTCCTCATTTAGCAGAGGATTTTTTCCAAAATGACAACTTCATTACAAAGCTAAATCAGGAAACAAGCTAGAACAGAAATAAAAATGCAGAAAAGAACAGGTATTTTGGTAAGTTTACTGGTTTTTAAGTTTGTGGAGAGAATAAGATCGGTGAAGGGTCTGGAAATCAACTTTGTGCCTCATTTTGAAGGGACAACAAGGTGCTGCTGGTTCAGTTTGAGTAGATACATGAAAAATGACTTGTGATGTTGATTCAGACCTCAATCTCTGAAGCCTTTAACTGCTGAGATTCCTTTACTGAATGAGGATCATCACATCTGACCTCCATGTGTGTCCTAAAGATGCAGCAGATAATATGGATAATATGGCAGATGCTTTTATCCGAGTGACTTAATCTGCATTCAAAGAGCACATTGATCTTTTCATGTAAATGTAATAGAATGAATCTCAAAGTAACTGAGAGAAAGAAAGACTGGGAATTGAACGCAGGAAAACATCTGACAACAGATGGAAGATGATTATTATAAATCATTATCACTATCATAGTATTAGACTGTCATGATTCTATAGCTTTAGATGGTTGAGATGACCATTAACGATTGACGATTAACGGAAATGTGATTGATGACATGAGCTCTTGAGATTTACTGACTGATCTGAGGTCAGACTCACCTGAAGATCCTTTTACGCAGCATGAAACATATCAGAACAACCATGATGAAGAAAAGGGCCAAAATCCACCACAACTGATCTAAACAAGCCATACAAAATAAAATCAGATCTGATCTAGACAAACAACAACACAACACAATCATCTGATCCACTCTAATAATAAACCAGTGAAATCATCTGATCACTAACAATGATGAATCAATGTTAGAAAGAGGTTTAAAGCTCTTGATGTTTTACCTGAGAGTTGGAGAGACGGAGTCACTTCATCCAGAACATCTTTTAAACACAAAATGATCACAAATATCAGACAATATGACAGAAAACAAAGGCCTGTTCACAATCAAACTGGATTGAGTCTGAATCAGATCTGAATCGGTGCTTTATTAGTGAATTCGTTTATCAGCTGAAGCTCACCTGAGTTTAGAGTCGCTGCAGTTTCATTCCTCACTGAAAAACACATTCACAATCATCATGATTCACTTACAGAAGATTCACTTCAACACAGATTTTGATCTGAATCAGGACCGATTCACTTCAACACAGATTTTGATCTGAATCAGGACCGATTCACTTCAACACAGAGTTTGATCTGAATCAGCACAGATTCACTTCAACACAGAGTTTGATCTGAACCAGGACAGATTCACTTCAACACAGAGTTTGATCTGAACCAGCACAGATTCACTTCAACACAGAGTTTAATCTGAATCAGGACAGATTCACTTCAACACAGAGTCTGATTTTAATCAGGACAGATTCACTTCAACACAGAGTTTGATCTGAACCAGGAAAGATTCACTTCAACACAGAGTTTGATCTGAATCAGCACAGATTCACTTCAACACAGAGTTTGATCTGAATCAGGACAGATTCACTTCAACACAGAGTTTGATCTGAATCAGGACAGATTCACTTCAACACAGAGTTTGATCTGAATCAGCACAGATTCACTTCAACACAGAGTTTAATCTGAATCAGGACAGATTCACTTCAACACAGAGTTTGATCTGAATCAGCACAGATTCACTTCAACACAGAGTTTGATCTGAACCAGGACAGATTCACTTCAACACAGAGTTTGATCTGAATCAGCACAGATTCACTTCAACACAGAGTTTGATCTGAATCAGGACAGATACACTTCAACGCAGAGTTTGATCTGAATCAGGACAGATTCACTTCAACACAGAGTTTGATCTGAATCAGGACAGATTGATGTGTTTTACTGAAGTGTCTCTCACCTCTGAACATGGTCTCCAATCTCAACTGAAATGAAAGAAAGAAGCATCAAAGCAGCTTTTATAGAGTTCATGAAGGATTCAATATGAAAACAGATGAATGAGGAGAGAGATTGAGTTGATTTACTCTTGATTCGTCACAGATGATCTCATGATTCAGATTCACACAGTCAGAAGTGACAAGATGATCAGGTGATACAGATGTCGCAGGATCAGCCAGTCTGAGAGGAAATGATGGATCTGCGATCAGATGCCCGTCCTGAAGAAATCAAACACAAGAGGATCAAGTAATATGTGTGTGTGTGTGTGTGTGTGTGTACTTGTTTTGACTATACTTGTGAAGACCAAATGTCCTCACTTATATTATGAAATACTTTGAAATACCCACTAGTTGATGATGTACATGATCCACTGCTGAAAAGAGAAAGTTTAACCACAAAAACAAATGGTTATATCATTATTACTACTTGTCAAGTGGTTTAGAGAATGGAAACAGCTATTTGTTTTCCCATGTTTTCAATTACATGTCTGTTTTCCCATGTAATTCCCATAATGTGAATTATAACAGAAATAAATTTGATTAATTATTAAATGTTCATATAAAAACAAATGGCACCTTTTACTATCTGTCCCAGTCTCTCTCTTCAACATCACAATATATGTAGGACACCCCCCAAAAAACTATTTCTTACCAAATTCATTGTTTTCTATTTTATTAGTATAATGTTTTATTTACGGCATCCCGTTTTAATGGTTTGAAGTAAAACAAAGCCATGTCACATCAACTGAACAATCAATCTCTCAAATCTGACAATTCATTTAAACACTGCATTTTAATGTTGTCAAATAAAGTGCTGCACAACATCACTGATTAAATTAAAACATGGATGAAAAATATCTTAATTGGGTGATATTCATTTAATAAGAAGAAATAATAATAAAAACAACAACAACTCCATGACATTCCATTATACAGTAAATTATGACTGCTGATTCTGATTAAATAATCAAGCTTCAGTCAGTTTGATGCTGTTTGCAGGATCAAGTTGAGACTGTTTTTCATAAACATTTAATATTTTAATACCTCCTTTTAATATCTCAAAGAATATTTCAGAACAGTTTTCACAACATACTTCATAAACCTGCCAATCAAACATATTTCAACCAACGTCTCCTGCATACCTGTGAGTGGATCCGCGGTGGTGAAGCCCGGGTCGATGAGAGCAGATTGATTCTCCTCCTGGAAATATGAATGAGTCGCGACTGGTGATGCTTTTAAACAGAGCAACTTCCTCTGTCTTCTGCCTTTCCCTCCTCCTCCTTCACTCTCTGCTTCCCTCTGTGTGTCTGATTCAAACGACACACCTTGTGGAATCTTTTGGCATTCCACCAACTTCATATCCGTCTGGAAGAGCGTGACAGTCTGCAAACAAACACACACCCACAGATCTTCTGAAGTTCAGGCAGAACAGGGGAATCTCAGTGCCTCTCATCTCTCTGTGTGTTTTTTGTTTTCTCCCCAGAAACTTCAGCTTCATGCTTTTAAACTCCCAGTAGTTTTTTTTTTTTTTCCCAGAAGCCTTTCTGTCCACCAGAAGAATCCACATCACTGGATCATCTGGACCGGAGCTGCTCTTTAATATCTCTGAAACAGACAGAATACATGGAGTTTGATATGAGTAAAATAAGGCATTGACAAAGTTCTTCTTACACAAAACAAGCAGCAAAAAGCCTTTTTAAATTCTGTGAAATTTCAGCATAGAAAAGAAATTATTGGAACATGTTTTCCAAGAACAATGCAAGTTTCTACTTGAAAATGTCACGTTTAATATGATGTGTTACTTACAGTTTCTTTTTCATATTTGTGAAATGTACTAGCAATTTCTGACTTTGAGCACAACACTGACTTTGACAAGACGGTGGATATCAAACACAAGCGAGAGGAAAAAGCCATGGAGAAAAGGCAGAGCGATGTTTTGCAAGAATGTGACCCACGATGTGAAGGTGAAAAGGCTTCTTTCGTTTCACAGAGGGTTTTTTGTCCCAGTATTTCGACTCCAGCTGAAGTCAAAAACCTTAGAAGATTGAACCAAACATCATTACAAGCCATACTTTCTTAAAAGTTAAAGCTTGAAATTGAAATATACAAACTGTTATTTCAGAAAATAATGAGACAAAGAAAGAAGTATATATTAAAGATATCTGATACCTTAAGCAGGCTCCTGGTCAAAACAAACAATGAGAGCTGAATGATGTTCGTCCCAAAAGCTGCTGTTTTAGACTGAGAGCGTGTCCTTCGAAATCTTTCAGGAGAGAAACTGAGAAACATTCAAGGTGGAGCGAGGCTGAAATACCAGAGAGAGAGGAGTCCCTGATCTCATCATGAGCCGAGGTTCTGCAATGTTTTCATTTTACTGAAACACAAACACACGCTTTGAGGAAGGAAGCAATTATGAGCCAATGTGCTCCACTTCCTTCTTTTAGTCCTAGTGTTTTGTTTCTAGCAGAGTCCATGTCACAGATTTATCCAATTGTTATGTACCATAAAAACAAACAAATGAGACGTACTGTAATGAACGCTGGGGACTTTGTTTAGTTTGGCTTGAGCCAACTCTGTTTGTGCTGAGCTGGAAGAAACTGAACTGACACTTCCATGGTATAAAATGACTTGTGTTTGATCACTATATTATGCTCTTTGGGTGATGAATAACCAGTGCAGTACTAGAGTTTCACCTGTTTGTCACGGTTTGTCCTAGTGCTGGTGTACAAGTGGATGTTTATAGAACTTAGTTAAATGTTTGTCTAAATAATGTTGTCAGCTAGACATGTACATTTTCTTAAGAAAATGTGGCACTCGGATGTCTCTAGGCAGTAGTTAGGGTGTCCTGGGTGGTTGCTAGGGTGTTCTCAGTGGTTGTGAGGGTCTTGCTAGAAAGTAGCTATGTGGTTGCTTTGGTGTTCTGAGTGGTTGAAAGGGTATTACTAGGCAGATGCTAGTTGTCACAGATGGTTATTATAGTGTTTAAAGCATGTTCTTAGAATGTTATTGCACATAGCTAGGCAAATCTAGCATGATTTAACATGTTAGCATTATGCAAGCACATTTTTACTTGTTTTCTCATGTTAATAATATTTAGCATTTTTAACATGCTTTAGAACTTAGCTAATCACTATTAGCATGTTGGATGTCCTCTTTGCTAGCATCAAAAACTCATCGACCCCCATGTCTGTAGGATGTTCTGATGCAGAGATATAGGTATAGATATAGATAGCAAGCTAAACAGTTGCTAAGGTACTCTATTTGGTTGCTAGGGTGTGGCTTGGCAGCTGCCAATGATGATACTCCAAAGGCTGTTTGCCAGTATGCTAATAACCAACCCAATTGCCTCTCTGCCCAAATGTTTCTCTTTGTGAAGTTTGGTTTGGAGTGGCTAAAATGCATCTTTACGCACAACTGCCAGCCTGCATGGAGAGCTTCTTGAGACTCCAGAGACACCAGCATCTTCAAATACCTGTTTGCTGCTCAACACTGGCTTTTTATATAGGTGCCCTTTTAATACAATAAATTTTTTTGACAGGAACTTTCATTAATAAGCCTTTATCTGACCGAGTTCTGCTGTGCTCTAAATCACTCACAAATCTTATGATAATTCGGTAATCTCCATTCAGTTTCACACAATATTAGTTGTTTTCATGCCTTTTGCACAACATCGCACCATTTCATGCTTTTCATCTTCAGAAAGATCTTTCTTTCTCCCATATTGCATGAGAACTGTGACTTGCTTAATAATGTGGACAGGGCTGGGGAGTAACGAAATACATGTAACGACGTTACGTATTTAAAATACAAAATTTGAGTAACTGTATTTCGTTACAGTTACATTTTAAATAGATGGTAATCAAATTACAGTTACATTCAAAAAGTATTTTAGATTACCAAAGTTATTACTTTGAATTTTAATGTCATTTATTTCATTTAATAGGCTATTAACGTAAGCTGTTTGAGGATTTTTAACCAACGAGCCAATGTTGATGATTCTCCGACTCTGTCTGTTTTAAAAAAAACCCGCGCGCAGCCTGTTCAGATATCAGCAACCTGCAGAGTGCAGACATGAGATCGCACGCAAAAAAAATGGATGGGATAACAGGGCATAATGCATTTCTCTAGTGGAAATTCAAAGACAGTTTTACTTATAAACATGAAAAAGGACGTACAGTAACATCATAGTGCAATGCAAGCTATGTCTGCAACAAAACTTGCATCGGCTTCAAAGGATTCAACATCTGGAAAAGCATCTTGAGGTAGGCCTAAGCTGTTCTTGGTCTTTGAAAATGTTATTTTCCTTATTTACTCCTTATTTTCCTATTTACTCGTACGTTGAGCTTTCTATGGTTATCATTAGCCTACGGTTAATATTTATAATATTACTTTACTTTAATATTATATTTATAATATTACTCGAGTTCATGATCAAAAATAGAGATGCAGTAGTCCTCATAAATACAAAGGTTTTTTAGTTTTATTTTGGTCTATCTTTATTCCGGGCTTGCAAACAAACTGCTCTGTAATAATTTCCCAAAATTTCAGGAAATATTTACTAAGCCTGTCAACAGGACGTTAACACAGGCACACGCTGAAAACGGACACAAAGAGGAGAACAGACGCGCCAGCAGAGAAAATACTGCACCGTGCACAAGCTCACTGCTCACGAAATATAGGAAGAATAATCTAAATATTAAATTGGGGTTGATATTAATGTATCTCTGAAGGGAACTGTCTTCAGAAAAGTTTTGATGGCTTTTCCTCTTATCTCCAGCGCAGCGCTGCTGTGTGTATAGCTGTAACCATGGAAACGCTATATCACTGCTGTTCCATAAGCGCCACCTACTGTCAGAGAGTGAATTTACATTTCATTCAGTCCATCTGCTGGTTTTGTTTTGTGCAGGTGTCTTATGTAGCATAATTTCACAAAGCTAAAGTCAGACCATGCTGTTTTTTTCTGTTAATCTTAAAATCATACAATAATTTAAATGAAAAACAACTGATCATGCTCATGTTCATAACATCTTTGTTGGGACTGTGATAAAAATGCAGTGTTTGCCTATAATATCAAAGAGCTACACATATTTTTTGAACAAATAAACAACAAATAAATTAGCTTTAAAAAAATCTGCAACCAGTATCAGAATCGGCCAATTTGCTTCTATTGGCCATGAAAAATCAAAATAGGTGCATCACTTTTTTTCCACTGTTTGTTGTTTATATGGTTAATATTAATGCAGCTATCAGTGCACTAAGGTTAAATATTAGTATAAACATATTTATACTAGGGATAGAGGGATAGTTCACACAAAATGATCATATTTTTTCCCAAACCTGTAAAATGTGGTGGTGGAGAGATGCAAAAAACTGTTGAGAAACTGTAGGTGTGTCAGCTTTAAATATATGCCTTCTCTCGAGATTATTGGGTAGATCATTTCATTTCATTTTCTTTATAAACATTATAAATATTACAAACAAACTTTGTTAATAAAACAATTTAAACCACTGTGTCAATTCGACTCTATACACCTATAAAACAACCTTATTAACAATATTTTATTGTTGTTATTTAATATTTTGTTATCACTCTGATGCACATCTTTACAAATATAATTTAGGAATGATATCAGTAGTAATTATATGGATGTGATCTTAAAAGAAACAAATATTTTCATAATTTGTTTATCAAGATATTGAAATTCTTTACCAACACATAGGTTGTCTAAAAAAACTGTAAACTTAAAACAGAACATCAAGTTAATATGGTCCTTTGTGTTTCAAGTATTTCAAAGTATTCCAAAGTATTTAGATTAAGTTACTAAACTTGAGTAATGTAACGAAATACGTTACTGATTACTTTTTAAAGCATGTATTTTGTAATCTGTAGTGAAATACATTCTAAAAGTAACCTTCCCAACCCTGAATGTGGAACAACCTCTAAGTAGGGTTTCCATAGACCTGGCAAATTATTTTGTCTGAGATTGATACCAGTTATCTAAAAAGACATGGATAAATAAACAAACAATTTCTTAGAAAAACTAAAATCTGAATGTTTATTCTACTGAAATCTTACTGATATATCACTTGCATAATAATTTGGAACGTGGTGTAATGTTATTTTTCATAATCATAAAAGTCATGTTAACAGAACAATGAAACTAATCTTTGATATCAGGAACACATGTAGATAAATAGACTAAAGTTCAGCTGTTTAACCTGGTTATTAACCAAACTGAATCAGCTGTGGTCCAACAGAAACACTTTTGCCATATTAAATAATAAGTAATACATTCATATTTCCACACCTGGACCTGCGTTTCCAGACATGATGATCATGTCTTAGGCCCGGTTTCACAGACAGGATTTAGATTAATCCAGGATTAGGCCTTCGTTCATTTAGGACACCTTTCATAAACATGCCTTAGAAAAAGAAAAACATTACTGGTGTGAATCTTGAGACAAAACATCAGCATTTCAGTCTGGGACTAGATTAAGCCTTGTCTGTGAAACCGTGGGTCAGTGTTTTGTTGATTTTGGCTTTATTGTTCTGATACTCCACACATGCGCCGCACAGAAGCAGAAGATGAAATGTCAACGGTGAGAGTTTGAATGAAGATTTGGTGCTAAAAAAAGATTATATTCTTTAAAACAGTGTGAATGTGAAGAAATATGGAGACAGAGGAGAAGGCATGCATTTATTATTTTCACAATACAATTCAAATGAAGGTTAAAGAGCTGAAAGTGTTCAGTGAATTAGTCTGCACATAAACAACATTAAATACCTGAAGAGCAGCTGATAAAGATGACGTGATGAATCCAGCATTTAAAAACAGAGTTCAGGTGAGATCAGCAGAAACACAGAAGGGTTTCAGATCGAGTCTTTAAGAATGTAATGCATTAATAAAACAGAGAACAGATGCAGGAATGAAAATAAATAAGTGTTGAGGAGTTCAGAATGAAGCAAAAATCCCTGAGTTTGAGTAAATGAACCATGATGATGATGACGATGAAGATCATCCTCTGGACACGGAGCCGTTGAACTGCAGTGAATGAGGATCATCAGATCTGACCTTCAGTTGAACTCCAGCTTCAGGATCCCTGAGAGAAACACATTCAGTTTCAGCAGATCAAGCTTCATTCAGAGAATATCTTCTGTCTGTTTCACTTCTGAAATGATCATGTGATTCAGCCTTTATTTCCCTCACTTTAAGATCCACAACATTACATCACAGTGACTTCTGCACATTTGATCATGGAATTGAACCCATCTTAGTGTTTCTACAGCACCCTCTACTGTTTGTTAGGATTCACTCACTTGATTTCTGGATCATCCTCATGCACTTCCCTCTGAAAACATCTGAGAACAGATTGAATCTGATTATTACATATTATCAGACAGCTTTAGATGGTGAAGATCCTGTGAACGGACGACTGAGGCTGAAATTAAGCTAAATGTGATTGATGACATGAGCTCTTGAGATTTACTGACTGATCTGAGATCAGACTCACCTGAAGATCCTCTTACGCAGCATGAAACACATCAGAACAACCACGATGAAAAAAAGAGCCAAAATCCACCACAAATTATCTAAACAAGCCATATGATATAAAATCAGATCTGATCGACACAAACAACAACACAACACAATCATCTGATCCACTCCAATAATAAACCAATGAAATCAGATGATCAATAACAATGATGAATCAATATTAGAGTTTAAAGGGTTTAAAGCTCTTGATGTTTGACCTGAGAGCTGGAGAGACGGGGTCACTTCATCCAGAACATCTTTAAAAAACACAATGATCACAAATATCAGACAATATAAGAGAAAACAAAGGCCTGTTCACATTCAAACTGGGTTGAGTCTGAATCAGATCTGAATCAGTGATTTATTAGTGAATTCGTTTATCAGCTGAAACTCACCTGAGATTACAGTCGCTGCAGTTTCATTCCTCACTGAAAAACACATTCACAATCATCATGATTCACTTACAGAAGATTCACTTCAACACAGAGTTTGATCTGAATCAGGACAGATTCACTTCAACACAGAGTTTGATCTGAATCATAACAGATTCACTTCAACACAGAGTTTGATCTGAATCAGGACAGATTCACTTCAACACAGAGTTTGATCTGAATCATAACAGATTCACTTCAACACAGAGTTTGATCTGAATCAGGACAGATTCACTTCGACACATAGTTTGATCTGAATCAGGACAGATTCACTTCGACACAGAGTTTGATCTGAATCAGGACAGATTCACTTCGACACATAGTTTGATCTGAATCATAACAGATTCACTTCAACACAGAGTTTGATCTGAATCAGGACTGATTCACTTCAACACAGAGTTTGATCTGAATCAGGACAGATTCACTTCAACACAGAGTTTGATCTGAATCAGAACAGATTCACTTCAACACAGAGTTTGATCTGAATCTCTCTCACCTCTGAACATGATCTCAAGTCTGAGCTGTAATGAAAGAAAGAAGAGTTAGAGCAACTTACATAGTTAATGAAGGATTAAATATGAAAAAAGATGAATGAGGAGAGAGATTGAGTTGATTTACTCTTGATTCATCACAGATGATCTCATGAATCAGATTCACGCAGTGAGACGTGACAAGACGATCAGATGATACAGACGTCACAGGATACATCAGTTTGTGTGGATCTGATGGATCTGCTAACAGAAGCCCGTCCTGAACAAATCAAACACAAGACAATCAGATCAGATCAGTATTATTGTGTGTGTGTGTGTGTGTGTGTGTAACAGTCACCTCTGTATACCAGCTCTGCTCACAGTCAGGATCATTGAGTGTTTGATTCATAATCACAGGCAGAATTATGTACACAAACCCCACTGAGGACTGAATCTCTGCACACGACACACTGATGTTGTACATCTTTCAACTCAAATGAAGAACCTGTTTTAAAACAATAAAGGACGACATAATTTTCAGCATGTAACCAGTGTGTAGTCAGAGTAGTGATATATGTCTTCATCAACGATCAACACACAACAACTTTCTGCATCACATTCCCCCATTATCAGCAGGGCACAACTGTCACATCCAGGTGTTCAGGTCACATGACTAAAATGTACAGATATACAGTGTGTCCAGTGCCAGCTCTTGCTTCACGAGTTTGTGTGCCCATATAATCTTAGCTTAAGTGGTAAACAGATTTGGCTTGCTGTCTGCTATAGAGGGGCTCGGAAAGAATATCCTACTCGAGCTCCGATTGCCCCCCTATAACAGGCAAAAATAAGTACAAAAGGAGGAGAAGGGGAGGAGGAGGGATGCCAAAAGAACTAACAACGGGAAGAGGTAAGATGCTGGTTTTATACCTCGGTATTAATTGGAAGATTAGATGGGCGTACTCCTCCCGAAATTACGTTTATTAACTTCACTTCACGAGTTTGTGTGCCCATATAATCTTAGCTTAAGTGGTAAACAGATTTGGCTTGCTGTCTGCTATAGAGGGGCTCAGAAAGAATATCCTACTCGAGCTCCGATTGCCCCCAAAACATAAATGCAGAATTTAGACAGCAAGCAAGAATTGTAGGATTTGAATGGATCATGATTATTGAAGGAATCGGCATGTGAATTATTTCAATAATCCAGAAGACCCCCCAAAATTGGAGAAAAGAAGGAATGGAAGATGGTACTGCAGCGGTAGTATTGAGGTAGGTAGGTCACTGTTTCAGCAGTTTTAAGTTAGGTGAGGCGCTGTGGCGGAAGCAAGGGATCAAGTGGAGCACTGCAGCGAAGCATCATGTGGAGCACTGCAGCGGCAGTATCAGGTGAAGCACTGCAGCGGCAGTATCAAAATTAGGCGGAGCACTGCAGCGGCAGTATCAAATTAGGCGGAGC
This sequence comes from Chanodichthys erythropterus, assembly GCF_024489055.1. Taxonomy (NCBI): domain Eukaryota; kingdom Metazoa; phylum Chordata; class Actinopteri; order Cypriniformes; family Xenocyprididae; genus Chanodichthys; species Chanodichthys erythropterus. The sequence goes on along the minus strand of NC_090223.1, from coordinate 2,652,311 downwards.
ACTGCAGCGGCAGTATCAAATTAGGTGGAGCACTGCAGCGGCAGTATCATGTGGAGCACTGCAGCGGCAGTATCAAAATTAGGCGGAACACTGCAGCGGCAGTATCATGTGGAGCACTGCAGCGGCAGTATCAAAATTAGGCGGAACACTGCAGCGGCAGTATCATGTGGAGCACTGCAGCGGCAGTATCAAAATTAGGCGGAACACTGCAGCGGCAGTATCATGTGGAGCACTGCAGCAGCAGTATCAAAATTAGGCGGAACACTGCAGCGGCAGTATCATGTGGAGCACTGCAGCGGCAGTATCAAAATTAGGCGGAGCACTGCAGCGGCAGTATCAAATTAGGTGGAGCACTGCAGCAGCAGTATCAAATTACGTGGAGCATTGCAGCGGCAGTATCAAATAAAACAAGATTTGGCAGGCATAGGTTGGATTGAGTTTCGTGGGACGGCTATCCTAAAGAGAAGCAAGAGTTAGATGGGCTTGTTTAATGAGGCTGAGGTCGGAACGAATGTAAGACTGAAAGGCGTCTGAGGACCACCGACCCAGTAGTTTGATTTGATGATCTGGCAGACCTTTTTGGGCTGCGGTGGTGGCTGCTCCTATGCGGAAGGAGTGAGATGAATACAAGTGAGCTTGGATACCAGAGTGGGTGAGGATGTATTTAAGCTTTTTCTGGAACCAATGCCTAGTGACTGGAAGGTTGTTCTCATCAATGAAAAGCGGGTCAAGCGGAGAGGAGATCTGAACCTTCCTGTGTGCAAGGAAATAGGAAAGAGACTGATATGGCTGAATGGGTGTCGGAAGATTAAAGATATGGATGAAATTGCCGTTTTTTAATTGATCAGTTTTGCTACATTTGAGGAGGAAACAGATGGTGTCCGTGTCTAAAACTTGGAGATCGGAGAAGGTTGGGTGGATGGCTGGGTTGAATTTAGAATTGGTTGTAATTTCAGAAACTCTGAGGAATCCGAAAAAGGCCAGGGTAAACATAGCATCCAGAGTTCTTGCTGTATCAGGGGGCATATGACCAGAGCGGAGGAAAGTCAGGCATTTAGCTAAAAGATCAATGGTTAGAGGTTGCCTAGAATCAGGACGAGTGGGGTTGGTTTTTTGAATTCCTTTGATAAGGAGTGTGATCTGAGGGTTTGTTATGGCAGGGCATGGATGGCCATAGATTAGTTTATAGAAAAATTGAATGCCGCTAAGATAAACTTTGATAGTACTGGGTTGGATGGACTTAATCTGGTTGAGATATGAGATGAATGAAGACACTGAAAGGAGGGAAAAGTTGGGAAAAGGCTGGTTGTAGGAGGAATGGAATTGTTTGAAAGCTCTCCAAGCTGTCCAGTAGGAGTGTAATGTTCTGGGTGAGATGGCGTGGAATATTGAATCCAGGGATGAGGTGTGGAGATGTTTGAGTGGGTGAGCTACAGGAATATCAAGTCTGAATAAGGAGGAACTGGGGTTGGGTCTGGGTCCGCCTCCGGGGCTAATGCTCTGAATTTCTGAAACAGAAAACGAGAGAGTGCATCAGCGATTTGGTTTTGGTGGCCTGGAATATGAACGGCTTTGAAGATGAACTGATTACAAGCGGATAACCAGGTGAGGCGTCTCAAGAGGGGCATGATTTCAGGGGAATTTGAACGGCCTTTATTAATGCAGTGAACAGTGGCCAGATTATCACAGTGGAATTCTATGCTTTTAGAAGACCATTCGTGACCCCACAAAAAAGCAGCTATGACGACTGGATATAACTCAAAAAGAGCTGAGGATGCGGCACGTTGATTTGACTCAGAGAGCTCAGGAGGCCAGGTTGAAGCGAACCAATGACTCTTGTAAAAACCTCCAAAGCCAACTGAGGGAGCGGCATCTGTAAACAGAGGGAGATCACTAGAATGAGATTGAATGTCCTCGTAAAAGAAAGTAAGGCCATTCCATTGTTTAAGAAACATGATCCATAGTTTCAGATCAGCGAGACAAGATGGGGTTAGAGATATGGTATTATCCAATTCCTGAATAGAAGATGCAAGAGACAGCAAGTGGGAGATGAAGGGGCGTCCTTGAGGCACTATACGCATGGCGTAGTTTAAGTGGCCTAGCAGGGATAGCAAATCTCGTTTGCTGCACTGAGGTGCTTCCAGCAGATTGGATGAGATGGCGATTATCCTGTCTATTTTGTCTTTGGGAAGGGAAGCTTGGAATTTAACAGAGTCAAGGTTAATTCCAAGGAATTCTAGGGATGTGGTAGGGCCTGATGTTTTCTCTGGGGACAGTGGAACTCCCAATTTAGAAAAAACTTCCTGAACTGTGGAGAGGTGAGCAGCTGGAGGAAAGAAGTTCGGGGAAATGGTGAGAAAGTCATCCAGAAGATGCACCAGGTAAGGGACTGCGTAGTTGTTTTGCAGGATCCAGCAAAGTGCTTCTGACAGCATGTCAAAAAGTTTGGGACTACTTTTGCAGCCAAAAGTTAAACGCACTGAAAAATAGAATTTCCCTTTTCAGCGAATGCCAAAAAGGTGCCAGAAATCTGGATGAATGGGCATGACTTTGAATGCTGAAGTGATGTCAACTTTTGCTAACCAGGCTCCGTAACCTGCATTTTTGATTAGATTGATGGCTTGGTCTATGTTATGGTAGCACAAGGAGAATTCTTCTAGCGGGATGAGGCTGTTAATACTTGGATGAGTTCTGTTATGTGGAGCAGAGAGATCAATGATCATTCATTTTTTCCCTGAAAATTTCCTTGTGGCTACACCGATGGGACTAATCCGAAACAATTTGAAAGGCGGGGAATCAAAGGGGCCAATCATAAATCCAGACTCTAGCTCTTTGGCTATTAGGGTGTCAACTGCTTCAGGTTCGGCTATTGCAGACTGTAGGTTTTTGCAAATAAGGCTAGTGGTAGGCAAGCTTTCCAAACCAGGATTAAAACCTTCCTTTAAACCTGCAAGTAGATACTGTGTGAAGTTTTGGTCTGGGTGATGCACCAGTTCGTGCGCTAAAGAGGAGACAATGATAGGAGAAGAAAGATACTTTTTCAATTCTTTATTGGAGTTTGCTGAGGAGCGATAGACAGGGCATACAGAGTGAGCATGAGCTCCACCACAGAAATTACACACATGAAGATATTTGCAGCGTTGTCTAGTACAGCCAAACTGATTGAAATTATTACATACTTGTCTGCCTGAAGTGAACCTGAAATTGCGGCTTTTGGAATCGCCCCTGGACTGTGGTATGTAAGATGTGGAATTTACGAATTGAGAAGTGCCTGGATTATGGCCCAGATTGCTTGGAGGGGCAGGATTGAAAAGGGGGCACGTGGACAGCTCATGTGTGGCGGAATTACACAAAACGCAAGAGACGCTACGGCAACCCAGAAAAACCTTATTGTACAGCTCAAGATCGAGAGCTCCCCAATAAGGACATTGATTCCACTGGGTGACTCGAGCTGCGCATTTGGCTGAAAAAGCCTGTAATAAGTGTAGAAATGGGTACCGCCGAAGGAGTGGGACAGTTCGGCTATGATGGTTAAAAAAATCATTCAGCTCTTTGCGCCTTGAGGGGAAGACCGAACAAATAATTTCTATATATCTTCCAAAAGCGATACAAAATTCAGCCATGGTCAGTATACGATTCGATTTGGGATTTGAATTTTTTAGATTTAACGTAATGGGACCACAGTCAAGGGTGCGATAGGGTTCACTTATTGACACAGAGGGGAGGAGAGAAGAGAGATCAATGTCCGCACCTGCTAAAATCTGGGAGCGTAGATGGGTGGAGACGGGTGGTGGATCCATGGCAACGGCATTGGAAGGAACTGGAAGAGCAGATGCAGTTGAGAGTGTATATGTTGGGAGGCGAGTAACAGTTGAAGCAGTAGCTGGATGGAATAAGGCCGTAGAATAGATTTCTTGGGGAGGCACACTTGGATCGGCTCCGACAGCGGATGAGAAAGGAAAGGGAGGGGGGGGCAAGACCGTTTGCAGAGGCAACCTCATGCTTGGGTCTGCTCCGATAGCAGATGAGAAAGGAATGGGAGGGGGGGGCAGGACCGTTTGCGGAGGCAGCCTCACGCTTGGGTCTGCTCTGAAAGTGGATGAGAAAGGAATGGAAGAGGGGGGGTAGGGGGGGAGGGGAGCCGTTTGCAAAGGTAGCCTCAAATTATTTATTCCAAGGCTAGATGAATTAAACTGAGACTGAAAGACAGGAGGAAGAGAAATGTTGGAAGTGTGAACAGAGGAAGACTCACCTGTGGGCGGAGGAAAGGTAGCAGAAACGGTCGGAGAGGACGCGGAACTATTACGAGCGGCCGCGATAGACCGGCTGGAATGAGTGGCGGACGAGGAAGCGGCGCCCGCGGCTGCCGCCGCTGCTGCTGCTGATGCGGGCTGAAACTGAGGCGGGTTGGAGGCAAACCTTATAGATCGAGCCGCTGTTTGCGTTGTAACTTGCGTGTTGCTGGGAGGATGTGGAGAGTTTTGGTGCGAGCGCACGAGCAGATCGTGAAGCTGTACTTTTGTATTCCTCCGGGAGAAATGGATACCCGCGTTGGATAACGCTTGCCTGAGCGCGTTGACGGAAGGGGTTGCTGCTGAAGAGGATGATGATGATGATGATGATGATGGATGAGATGCATCACGGCGAAGATCGGCCGAGCCCCGTGATGATCTAGATGGAGGAGGACAAATTGGTCTTCTTGAGCGAGGTGTGTTGAGCTGGTTTGTGGAACGATGAGACCGGCGACCTGGGCGATCAACAGGTGAAATATGATGTGAAGGAGGATCCAACCTGTTTGGGGAAAAAAGTGCAGGAGTTTCTGGCACATTAGAAATCTCGTCGTCGGAGGGAAACAGTTCGATTTCCTGGAAGTTAGTCATGATGCGGTTTGGGCGGGCCAAATGCCAAAAGAACTAACAACGGGAAGAGGTAAGATGCTGGTTTTATACCTCGGTATTAATTGGAAGATTAGATGGGCGTACTCCTCCCGAAATTACGTTTATTAACTTCACTAAGTGACATGAGCAGTTGCATTGAGCCCTTATGACCATGTGACGGCTTTAAAAAATTCATAACTGTGTCTGGCTGCATCTATTTTAATAAAATGCACTGTACTTAAAGTTCCAAGCAACAAAAATCATATTGCTACTCAGTATTTTTTTATTTTTTAGGTCAAATATTACAATATACAACAAACATTATGGTGCAGTCGTAAGCCAATGGTAATGTGAAGGTTGTGGGTTCGATTCTCATTGCAGACGGAAAATGACTGAGTGACCCAATCACTCCCTGGGCACCAAAGTGAATGTGTGTGTGTGTGTGTGTGTGTGTGTGTGTGTTCTTGTTTATATTACATCGTGGCCCCACAATGTAATAAAAACCTGAGATCACCTACTTTGTGGGGTCCAGCCAGCGGTCCCCACGAGGGAAATGGATTAATAAACATACTAAAAGATGTTTTTTTGAAAATGTAAAAATGCAGAATGTTTCCTGTGATGGTTAGGTTTAGGGATAGGGGTACGGTAGGGGGATAGGAAGTACGGTTTGTACAGTATAAAAACCATTACGCCTATGGAGAGACCCCACTAAGATAGGTGCGCCTGTTTGTTTGTGTGTGTGTGTGTGTGTGTGTGTGTGTGTGTTCACTGCTCACTTCTCCTCGTGCACTAACTTGGATGGTTAAAGCAGAGAACAAATTCTGAATATGGGTTATCAATCTAGAGAATTGTGTCAGAATTTAAGCTTTATGCTGAAAACAAGCAAAGCATCTGCCAGTTGGGTCAGAAAGATAAAGTTTGATTAAAGGATTAAAAGGGGTCAAGACAAATCAGGTTTATTTTCATAACTGAGTGGCAGGTGTTTTTGCTTGAGTAAAGCATTAATCTCACTCAGTTTTGATACATTTCTCTTAAGGAATTGTTTAGAAACATAAAACATAAACTTTTCAAACAGAAGTGGTAACACTTTAGTATAGGGAACACATATAAACTATTAAGTGTGACTTTTCCCTCATTAAACTCCTAATCCTAAGGTTGTTAAGTTTAGGTATTGGGTAGGATTAAAGGGATAGTTCACCCAAAAATGAAGAATCACCTTTCACCTTTAAGAATGTAGAATATGGTCATGCAGAATAAAGCATTAATATGCGCTTAATAAGTGCCAATAAAAAGCTAATATTCTAGTAATATGCATGCTAATAAGCAACTAGTTAAAATACCCTAAAATAAAGTGTTTCCACTGTGACACATTATACCCAAAATTTCTTCATACAGTAAAACTGACCTTTGACCTGACCATGTTTTTCTTGAGTGTTATCTGACATAATTAAGATTATTTTTTTCTGACACATTTTAACTTTGAGATCTTTTAAACTATTTTTTTTAAAACTATAGTGAATAAACTGTATTAATGAATGAAATGTTCAAGGTGTCTAAATAAATTTGGTTTGACTGTATATATTTCGAAAGTAAGAACATTTGTTACACCAAAATGCAAGAGCCTGAGAGTGTCTGTATATGAGTTGTTTTTGGTTTTGTTCAGTAAATGCAAATGATTAAATGCATGTAAATGCAAAATTTATGTACAAAAAAAATGAACTACAGTTTTCTAATAGTGTTAGAAAACATAAAATAATTTCAGATGTTACAGCAACTACAGTTACAACCCTTACTCGAAGAATAAGATTTTTCTTATTAAAGTTCAATTGTTATATATATATATATATATATATATAAATGGATTAATTACATTTTAGTTATCAAAATCATGTCAAATCAATTGAGTACAATCTAACTTTCTCATGTAATGAAATTGAACAGTTAATTAATACAAAGAAACAATGATTATTTTTGTTAAATTCAGTGCTGCACAACCTATGTACCTTCATATCTATATTTTTTCTGCAGTGCAAATACATAATATTAAATATACATGCCCTCTTTTATCTTATTCTTGTTTTTGTTGTTTGTGAAACATCCCCTTCTCCTCCATGCAATAGCAGCAGTTGTACAGAAATCAAAATTCATACCTGTAAGACTGTGGAAGTGAAGGTGCTGATTCTCCTGCAGTCTTGCTATGATTGACTGCTGCAGTATTTATATGACAGAGCAGTGGGATGTTCTGCTCAGTTCTGCTGTGTGAACAGGAGGAAGTAGGAGGATCTTTGTCTTCTGTAGGGGGTTTCCATGCAGAATTTGTACAGCGGGGAATCCTCTAAGAGACAAATTGTTCAAATCATTCAAAGAGGTGCCAACAATCTCACCACACACTTTAACAATGTTTTTAAGATTAACTGACCCATACCAGCACACACATGAAAAATAACGGATTCAATAAAACAAGAATAAAAGTACTGTCCACATTAAAACCATGAAGCTTCCGTTGAAAATATAAGTGCTGATGGGCTTTCTTACACACTGCATCCACATGAGCCTCAAAAGTCAACTTTTCATCAAGTACAGGTGTTTAAACTGATGATCATTTATAACTGCAGGAGAGATGACTGTAGGATTCTTCCTAAAATCTATAATCTTCTTTAGTTTTAAATACGTTAGTGACCAAAAAGGACAAATGAGAACCACAGAACCATGATCAGGATCCTCGTTATTAAGGAGGGAAACGATCACTGAATCATCTGCGATCTTAATAATGTGACGCCTCTGTAGTTGTGTCTGACACTCGTCAGTGTGAAGCTCAAATAAAAGACTTGAAAGAACAGCGGTAGAGGAAAGAAGTACATCAGATAAAACACTGTTTACCTTCAGACGTTGAGACCTCTCGGTCAAAAAACTATCAGCCAACAAATCGACCCAGAATCAATATTATCAACACTCTTTAACCTTTCTGTGAGGATATGAGGCTGTATACAATTAAAAGCTGATGAGAAATCACTTAAAAATTAATCGAACAAAAGTCTTTGCGCCCTCAAGATGTGATAAAATCATATTTAACAGAGGTCTTATAGTCATTTACACCCCTGCTTGACCTGTAGACACTGAAGTGGATCTAGATTTGCCTGATCACTGAAAGAGACAGAAAATATGATCGCATTTAAGATCATCATTCCTCACATTTAAGAAAAGAAGAAACACTTCAACACGCAAGACAGCAGCAAACAAAGCAAATGACACTTAAAGCCGTCAGTAAAATATAATTGATATCAGTCTGAAGGTGGTCTGGATGACTCTAAATCAGCTGTGAACACGAAGACGAGGTTTCTTCTTATTTCTTAAACAGAGTCTTACCAGGAAGTGTTCGACCAGTCAGTAGTTCGACCTCGATAAGGTGTTTGGGGTGGTCCTTATATCATCACAGCAGGAATCAGCCAATCGGGTCCGGATCAATCAGGACCTCTGCGCAGGCCACACCTCCTCCTGCACAAAAACACTCAAAACATACATGGCAACAGTGCCTAAAGACATCGGATGAAACAATGACCTATACTTTGCTGAAAACCCTGTACACAATCATCTTCATGCCTTCTGTCCTCTCAGTGATACTTCATACTTTGTTTTTATCAAGCGAAATGTGTTTTGCTGTGAAATCTTTAATGGCTTTTATAAGGACTTTACAGGAGAAGTAAGTAAAAGTTTTACACTTTGTACAGTTTGTCATTTTTGCATGTCATTTAAAAAAAAAAAAGTTTTCATGGTAATGTAACAGGCCTTTGGGAACTTTTATTTATCTTTCATTTATTTAGTTTTATCATTGATAGCAAATATGAGCCGTAAAGTGTATGACTGTATGAAATATGATACTCAACACATGCATATACAGTACAGTGTACAGAACTCCATATGGAGGCTTGTAGTGACATTCGCAGACTCGTTTGATGGACGCTTTTGGTGGAATCTGAACAAATGTGAAGAAATATTGTCATTGAACTTCCTCTTCCACTTCTGTCCAGGCCATATTAAACACTTTCACCCTCTTTTATCCAGATAACGCCATCATTTCCCTCTGTTCAACAAAAGCACTGCCCAGTTCAAAATCATGAAACAACTTCTTGTTTTCATATATGACTTGTTTAAAACGAACGAATCGTTCACGATTGACCCATCACTATATCAGTTGGTTTATGCGTGTTTAACTTGATTAACTCTGTAGGACTGAACTCAGAACAGATTCACTTCACTTCGTTACATTACTGCAGTAGTGATGAGGGAAACTCTACAGAATGGAGAGAAGATCGACTGACACATGTTCCTCAAATCCAGCCCTGCAGAGTCTACCTCAAACTCACTTACTTGCAGTTTTGTTGTTGATCGTGACGTCACGGCAAACTCACTGTGTGTGTGTGTGTGTGTGTGTGTGTGTGTGTGTACATGAACACCAAAAGAGGAATCTAAATGACTCATTTCAAAACACTGTAACCAGTCCAATGCTGATGACTAACGTGTGTGTGTGTGTATTTGTTTCAAAACTTGCTGATATGATTAATGTTTCAGCAGAACAAGTAAAGCCGGAGGAACATCAGATTACAGCGGATCACATAATCTGATATTTTCTTCTTGAAAAACAAATATTAGGCCTATAGAGTAAAAAAAGTACATCCAATACTCGTATTTCTACTCTTATTTCACAGTCTCATAAACTAAGTAATTGTCTTTATTTTATTATAATTACCGGCACATTGTTCCTCTGTTTTTATTCTGTGTTATTGCTGCGTGGGAAATATAGAAAGTAAACAGTCATGCCAATAAACTATTTTGATATTTATCAGCTTTTTTGTTTGAAATTGGACATTGCTGAGAGTTTTTTCTGGTCATTTATGAAGGCAGCTCTCTAGGCTTTGAAGCAGAAGAACATCTTACTGAATTAAACGATCTGACCTTAAATAAACACAACAAAACCAAACAAACACAACCGTGGTCAGACAACTCATTTTTATTTGGACTTTAAATCACAAGACAGTAAAACCGTACACAGTTTGAGTCTTTCTCTTTGACAGTGTTGTACTATATTGCATTAAAGTGGTTGATTTATAGTGCTGGACGATATTACGATATATATCGTTACCACAAAATAAAATGTCTATCATTAGAGACTTTGCTATATCGTATCGTAATATATAAATGTATTGCACTATTGACACTTCAGAGTGATGAAATGCATGAATGAGAATATAAAGAGCGGGACGTGCTTGATGTTAAAAGAGTTATGAGTCTTTTGTGTATGTCGCTCAGAAAGAAAAAATCTCTAAAAAAGCCTTCAGGTCTTGAAGGGTAAAAGCCGCCCGGCTTATATAATAAAACTTTGCTTTCTGTGCAGTTGAAACGTGTATTTATATTTTTCATTTGCCACATTACTAGGGAAAGCTGAGAAAATTGGCTGTGGTGTTTCCTTTTGGCAAAAATATCAACACCCATAATGCACTTTTGACCCTCTGTCAATCTGACTGGTCGGGAATACAAAACTTCAAAAGTCTGCTGGATGATGTTTGCATGTAAATTTACTGATAATTTAATAATACATTTAAAGACAATGTCTATCAGAATTCAAATCGCCTGCTGTTAGTAATATTCCTTCTATGATACAAACTCTACAGGTTTATTAGTGAGGTCGAATGCCACAAATGCTCTTTATTTAATGGGTACATTCCTTTGCTTTTGCTTTACAGTCCATTTTTATTTTTGCCAGTCTGAGAAATTGTCTGTTATTAAGAGCAATATTGTTTCATGAATGATGCAAGATTTCATACATCATTTTAATGTAAGCGACTCATAGGGAAGTTGTACTCAACCATTGATTATTTCCCTCATTGTTAGAAATGAGTGAGCAGCTTCAGACAGTAGGGATGGTGTGGTGTTTGTGGCTCACTGGGTATCATTATCATCTTGTAGAATCATCAGTATCTCACAGCTGTTAGTCAGAGTACAAATATCAAGATAATCTGGATGAAGGTATATGATATTCTACAGGAAATCAGAGGCATCTGCTGCTCATCCGGCAGGACACAGACTCTATGGGTCATCAGAAGCTTCAAATAATGCTTAATGAAAAATACATGCAGAAATTATGGTGCAACCCAAACCTACAAGTGTGGCTTTAGTGGTTCATACCATAAAGCGCATGCCTTTCAGTATTCAGCGCTTAACACTTTTGTTTACTGCTTTCAGCTATAGTGTATATATCGACTGTCTGCACACAAATCATCTGGGGATTAGCTAGACTGAAAGAGGTGAATCCTGTTGTGGTTGTTCACAGCCTACAGTGAGTTTTCTCTGTCTCTGTCTGGCATTTGATTTCATGTGAAACTTTAGTTTTAGATGAGCTGTAGAAATGAAACTCACCTTGCATGCCGTGGCCCACGGTGGAGATATGATTCTTCACCCTTGATTTACAAAATCATGCACACAATTTACTAAAATGCTTCTAGAGGCAAGTTTGTGTGTGGAGGGAAAAGGCCTGATCCACAGAGTTCCAGGGGTCAGCATGGGCACCATGACTGGTCTGCAGCTATTCTGACACCTTTCTATCAGAACCAGCATTAACTTCTGGAGCAATTTGAGCTACAGGAGCTCGTCTGTTGGATCGGACCACACGGGTCAGCCTTCACTCCCCACGTGCATCAATAAGCCTCGGCCACCCATGACCCTGTCGCCGGTTCACCTCTGTTCCTTACTGGAGCACTTTTGATAGATACTGACCACTGCAGACCGGGAACACCCCACAAGAGCTGCAGTTTTGGAGATGCTCTGACCCAGTCGTCTAGCCATCACAATTTGGTGCTTGTCAAACTCACTCAAATCCTTACGTTTACCCATTTTTCCTGCTTCTAACACATCAACTTTGAGGACAAAATGTTAACTTGCTGCCTAATATATCCACACACTAACAGGTGCTGTGATGAAGAGATAATCAGTGTTATTCACTTCACCTGTCAGTGGTCATAATGTTATGCCTGATCGGTGTATATCAAAATATGTATTATGCATACATAAACATATATATTTATATGGGATATATTTATGTCAACATATGGAATCATTCCAATTTCTAATAGGTTTAATATGTTTTTACTTTATATGAGCATATATTACATACAGAATATTGATATTTCATATATGTACATATATATTACATTTCGGTATGGCTATAAACTGTGTATATATATATATATATATATATATATATATATATATATATATATATATATATACACACATATACAGTGGGTATGGAAAGTATTCAGACTTGATTGGACTTGATTAGGAAAGCCACACACCTGTCTATATAAGACCTTACAGCTCACAGTGCATGTCAGAGCAAATGAGAATCATGAGGTCAAAGGAACTGCCTGAAGAGCTCAGAGACAGAATTGTGGCAAGGCACAGATCTGGCCAAGGTTACAAAAACATTTCTGCTGCACTTAAGGTTCCTAAGAGCACAGTGGCCTCCATAATCCTTAAATGGAAGACGTTTGGGACGACCAGAACCCTTCCTAGAGCTGGCCGTCTGGTCAAACTGAGCTATCGGGGGAGAAGAGCCTTGGTGAGAGAGGTAAAGAAGAGCCCAAAGATCACTGTGGCTGAGCTCCAGAGATGCAGTCGGGAGATGGGAGAAAGTTGTAGAAAGTCAACCATCACTGCAGCCCTCCACCAGTCGGGGCTTTATGGCAGAGTGGCCCGACGGAAGCCTCTCCTCAGTGCAAGACACATGAAAGCCCTCATGGAGTTTGCCAAGATGGTGAGAAATAAGATTCTCTGGTCTGATGAGACCAAGATAGAACTTTTGGCCATAATTCTAAGCGGTATGTGTGGAGAAAACCAGGCACTGCTCATCACCTGTCCAATACAGTCCCAACAGTGAAGCATGGTGGTGGCAGCATCATGCTGTGGGGGTGTTTTTCAGCTGCAGGGACAGGACGACTGGTTGCAATCGAGGGAAAGATGAATGCGGCCAAGTACAGGGATATCCTGGATGAAAACCTTCTCCAGAGTGCTCAGAGTGCTTGTTGCTCTTCCAACAAGACAATGACCCTAAGCACACAGCTAAAATAACGAAGGAGTGGCTTCACAACAACTCCGTGACTGTTCTTGAATGGCCCAGCCAGAGCCCTGACTTAAACCCAATTGAGCATCTCTGGAGAGACCTAAAAATGGCTGTCCACCAACGTTTACCATCCAACCTGACAGAACTGGAGAGGATCTGCAAGGAGGAATGGCAGAGGATCCCCAAATCCAGGTGTGAAAAACTTGTTGCATCTTTCCCAAAAAGACTCATGGCTGTATTAGATCAAAGGGTGCTTCTACTAAATACTGAGCAAAGGGTCTGAATACTTAGGACCATGTGATATTTCAGTTTTTCTTTTTTAATAAATCTGCAAAAATGTCAACAATTCTGTGTTTTTCTGTCAATATGGGGTGCTGTGTGTACATTAATGAGGAAAAAAAAATAACTTATATATATATATATATATATATATATATATATATATATATACACACACACACAGTACATTTACGAACCCTTCCCTACGTCCTTAACATAACTTTTTGATCAGGTGACTCTTTCTGAAATCGTTCACTATGTTAAACAAGTTCAGTGTGGGCCAGTTAACCCTAAAAAGTCAAAGATGTCAGAGAATATGTCATGTCAAATGTCAGAGAATATGGTCTTAACCTTAAAGCACTTTCATCAGAATCTATTCAGATTCAGATTGAGCTTCAGACCTGAGCATCATCAGAGTCCCATCAGATTCAGAGTGATTCAGTGAATCAGATTTGACCTTCATCAGAGTCCCGTCAGATTCAGAGTGATTCAGTGAATCAGATTTGACCTTCATCAGAGTCCCGTCAGATTCAGAGTGATTCAGTGAATCAGATTTGACCTTCATCAGAGTCCCGTCAGATTCAGGATCCCTGAAAGAACACATAATCATAAGCACATCAGAATAAATCATAGTCCATCTGTGAGCTTCAGTAAAAGTCTCAGTCTTTCTCTCAGTTTGATTCACTCACCTCTTGTCTAAATCATTGCAGACGGATGGCGCTGCCTTTGGAAAACATCTGAGAACAGATCGATACTTATTATTAAATATTATTATATTTACCAAAGTACTTTATATTTATTTAGGGAGATTTTTAAGATTTTAAGCCACTGCCTTAAAATCTTTAATCATCATTAAATATGACTACAGATAAAAGAGGTCAAATCATAAATTATCATTTCACTCATTGTTAGTCATGGTTTATATCAATCATAATTGAGCTTTTTTAAATCTATTTTGAAGTCTCTCTGACACAGTTAAATCTTCTGGACTCACCTGAAGATCTTTTTCCTCAGCGTGAAACAGAGAAATGCCAGAAGAAAGAATATCAAGAGAACAGAAATCCACCACAACTGATCTATACAAGCCATATAGACAATAAAATCATAAATACATAAACCAGTGAAATTATATTCATAACAATGATGAATCAATATTAGATTTTAAAGGGTTTAAAGCTCTTGATGTTTTACCTGAGAGCTGGAGAGACGGGGTCACTTCATCCAGAACATCTTTAAAACACACAATGATCACAAACATCAGACAGTATGACAGAAAACAAAGGCCTGTTCACATTCAAACTGGATTGAGTCTGAATCTGAATCAGCGTTTTATTAGTGAATTAGACACGTTTATTAGCTGAAACACACCTGAGATTACAGTTGCTGCAGTTTCATTCCTCACTGAAAAACACATTCATAATCATCATGATTCGCTTACAGAAGATTCACTTCAACACAGAGTTTGATCTGAATCAGGACAGATTCACTTCAACACAAAGTTTGATCTGAATCAGAACAGATTCACTTCAACACAGAGTGTGATCTGAATCAGGACAGATTCACTTCAACGCAGAGTGTGATCTGAATCAGGACAGATTCACTTCAACACAGAGTTTGATCTGAATCAGGACAGATTCACTTCAACACAGAGTTTGATCTGAATCGGGACTGATTCACTTCAACACAGAGTTTGATCTGAATCGGGACTGATTCACTTCAACACAGAGTATGATCTGAATCGGGACAGATTCACTTCAACACAGAGTATGATCTGAATCGGGACAGATTCACTTCAACACAGAGTTTGATCTGAATCGGGACTGATTCACTTCAACACAGAGTTTGATCTGAATCGGGACTGATTCACTTCAACACAGAGTATGATCTGAATCGGGACAGATTCACTTCAACACAGAGTTTGATCTGAATCGGGACTGATTCACTTCAATACAGAGTTTGATCTGAATCAGGACTGATTCACTTCAACACAGAGTTTGATCTGAATCAGGACTGATTCACTTCAACACAGAGTTTGATCTGAATCAGGACAGATTCACTTCAACACAGAGTTTGATCTGAATCAGGACAGATTCACTTCAACACAGAGTTTGATCTGAATCAGGACAGATTCACTTCAACACAGAGTTTGATCTGAATCAGGACAGATTCACTTCAAAACTATCATGGTGAACAGTGTTCATCTGAAGTGTCTCAGCTGAAGGAAATAATACAGTATATCTGCTTATACCAATATGATGGTGGCGATATATCAAGCATCTCTAATTGTGTTTTACTCTCTCACCTCTGAACATGGTCTTATGACTGTGAAGAGACTGTAATGAAAGAAAGAAGCATTAGATGTAGTGTTAATGAAAGATTAAATATGAAATCAGATGAATGATGTGTTGAGAGAGAGACTGAGTTGATTTACTCCTGAAGCATCACAGATGATCTCATGAATCAGATTCACACAGCGAGACGTGACGATACGATCCAACGAGACAGACGTCACAGGATCGGCCAGTTTGAGGGGATTCATTGGATCTGCTACACACTGATCCTAAACAAATAAAAGACAATCAAATAATGTGTGTGTGTGTGTGTGTGTAATGTTGTAGTTTGAGGACAGAAACACACACTCACCCCTGAGAACCAGAACTGCTCACAGTCTCTATTGTGTGTTTGATTCAGTGAATCAGGAGGAAGTTTGAACACAAAACCATCTGCAGTCTGAATCTCTTCACACGACACAGAGATGTTGTACATGTTCAACTTGGAGGAAGCTGTTGTACAAATCACAGAACTAATTATTGCATATTATATACAAGTGTATTATTAGAGCAAACATCTAAAAACTTGTGGAAAGGTGCAATGATGTGCATTTAAAGCGGTGAAAGTTTTGGCCTCACCTTCTTACATTTTTCTTAAATTAATCATTAATTTCTCTTCTATAATAATTCTTAAAATAACTTCAAAAACACAAAATTATGTTTTGAAGACTTAAACAAATAACAAGAAACATGAAAAAATACATTCAGAAGTGCATTTTACTGCTGTACTTTACTGATCAACGGCAAATAAACATTTCTCTATTGACAGAAATATAGACTCCTGTTTCCCAAAAAAACATTGAAATCATAAGTATTGTATTACATTTTAAAATGTTTAAATTCTCCTAGTGGCTCCTGAAAGTGAAAGAATTATGCTGCCTTCACGTGGTCTCGGAATTATTATAAATAGATAAAAAAAATTGCACATGAACACCCTCCTATTTTGAAACTAAAGGTGCGTTCACGCGGCCTCGTAGAGATTCTAGCTTGTAAAAAGCGTCCACGTCCTCATAGAGCTCGTAATTACAGAAAAATGATGTCACAGCTCGTGCATGCATGCGCCTGAAATCGGAAGAATTAATTCATTCAACAAGGTGCTGCTTGCGGCAAACTTGTTTTCCACTAAATGAGTTATTTATGGTTAAATATGCTATAACAACGGGTGTGATATGAACATGTAACCGGACATACTTGACCCACTCCGAGCGTAGAGGTTTCGATTTAACTGAACGATCGTTCTCCACTACATGATGATGGTATTGTAAATATTAAAAAAAAAAAAAAAGTGATGTCATTAGCCTACTTGTTATGACAAAAGTTTGTTTAGCAAAAGCGGCAATAAAGTCGGCTACTTTTATGGGACTCAAACTGCGTCTACAACAAAAAGCAAACCATTTATCGTTAAAGCGTCTTATCTCGACGAGCTATCACATGGAGACAAAATTCATGAGGATTTTGATGTACAAATCATTCAAAAGTATTCGTCAGTCATTGTGGGAAGCGTTGGGCTCATGTTAACTTGTGTCACATTACATCGTACGACACCTGAATGACATTTCCTCGCCCATTTAGGGGAGAGCGGGGCTGGTTGGGTCAAGGGTTGGTTGGCACGCAGTTAAATCCCAGTACACTAGAGGGTGCTGCCACAAAAATCTAACATTAAAATGACTGCCCTCTTGACCAGACCACACCCATTTACTGAAATCATTCAACTGTCACTAACTATTGAGGTGAGACAACTTTTCTATTTTAGAGTCTCAAAACAAAAAAAGTTCTCCCCACTAAATATATTGTAGAACTGTGATAGATAGAGATACATAAAATGTAAGGATTTCAGTTTATAGAGATAGGAATCATCTATATTTTGACAGGAAATTTACAAGTGTCTGATTAGCTATGCCATGTGGCTAACATCATGTCAGTAAAGAGGTGTGGATGGGGTTGGTTGACACAATGATTTGGGGGTTGGTTGGCACATAGCCATTTGGTTAAAAAAATTATTAATTTATGTATTTTACATGTTAAAACATAATGAATATAATGTAATATAATATAATGAACTAACTTATGTATTAAATAATTTTCTTTTAGAAGTCAAAATGGTCAGAAAATATTTAAGAACAACGGAGAGAGGAAAGACTGTGTCAACCAACCCCATCCACACCTCTTTACTGACATGATGTTAGCACCATTGCATAGCTCATCAGAAACTTGTAAATTTCCTGTCAAAATATAGACGATTCCTATCTCTATAAACTGAAATCCTTACATTTTATATATCTCTATCTATCACAGTTCTACAATATATGTGGGGAGAACTTTTTTTGTTTTGTTTTGAGACTGCATTATTTCTGTTACTCCTAATACTACACACTTCGGTAGAGTTGGTTTTATATTCGCACATTCGGACTTCTGATAAATTCAGACTTTCCAATAAATGTGCAATAAATGAATGTTTGCGAATTTTAAGCAGCGACATGATATTGACAACCAACGATTGTCAACTTACAACATTTTGAACAAATTTGTCCAATGTAGTGTGATTAACAAGGCTATTGAATACGGATGTCCGAATGTGCGAATATAAAACCAACTTTACCGAAGTCCAACCAGCCCCATACTGGGGGCTGGTTGGCACAAGTGCACAACATGAATTAATGATTAATTTTAAAGGAAATACAAATCATTCAAGCACATTAAATATATCTGTTGATTAGTTGAGATCATAACCTTTCAGTTGATACTGGTTAGACTATTTTCACATATAGCATGAATGAGAAATATGACAGAGAGTGAAAAGTGTGCCAACCAACCCCGCTCTCCCCTACATGTATTTTACACTAAAACATAAATTAATGCAAATTGCCGGTTTGGACAGAATGAAAGTGGTTCAAAAAATAAACCTTCCCAGTTATTATCAGCATGTTTGCACACGATTTTTACTATAACTTGATAATTTAAACAGAGACCTTCCCCGGCTAAATATATTTGCACAGGAACATCACGGCACTTTATTTAGACTCAGAGCATCGAACATGTTATAATAGTATACTAATTCTGTAAATATTTATATAACGGCAAATATAAATAATAATAAAAAAAAAACTCTAAAATGATAATAAATCGTCATTTAAAAGCACTTACCGTAACTGCAGAAACTGAGTGAAAACTGACGATGTGATCAGCTGTCAGTGTGTACAGTCTGCGGGAGAAAAAACCAAAACAAAACAAGTGCTGTAATTCCGAGAATCAGTGTCGCACACATAATTTCCCTCTAGTGGCCACTTATTATTATCTCAGATGTTCTTGCATAATAGCCTATTGGCCAGGCGCGTGCACGCATGCGAGATGAAAAATCTCAATTTGCAGATCATGTGAGTCACAGCTGCGGGAATATGCAAATTACTGAAGATATGACAATACACTGGAAGAACAAATAACTGTCACTTCTTTTAGAGCTTGTGTGTGTGTGTGTGTGTGTGTGTGTGTGTGTGTGTGTGTGTGTGTGTGTGTGTGCATGCATGTAGCTATTTCACTTGTCCAACAGTTTAGATTTACGAAGCTGACCGCGACTCGCTGTTTGAATGAATGGACAATGACAGTTTACACAGCAGGACTCACACTTATTAGCTATGAATTTTTATAAACAAAGCAGGTAAATATCGAGTATCGAGTGGATTAAAGACTCGCTGATTTACCTCGAGTCACACGCAAGAACCTGCTAATCACAGAAACGGCTCACAGTTGAAGTGTATTTAAATGTAAATCACAAGTTTAGCGAATCTTTGGGTGCAGAGAGCAGAATTACTCCTCTCCTGAAATATCCTGGATGAATTAAAGTGCGTTTCTTAGATGAAGTGGAGAGAAGGAAAGTACAGACAGTTTCACACTGATCTGAAGTCAGTCCTGCTGCTGTGAGTTACACACTTCAAGGTAGGCTATAGATCACTACATTGGAGCTGCTTCAGTACACAATGTACACTATACACGTACACTAGACAATTAATTTAGCCTATCCAAAACAGTAAGAGTATCAAAATATGCTAACGCTTTTTGATTCCATAACATATCATTCCTTTAAAAATAATAATAATAACAGTTGTTATTCCACGTTATACAGCAAATTCCATTTGTATTACTGAATCCAGGTTAGTAGCCATACCTGCAGCACGGGGATCCGGTGTTTAGGTGATGATGGGCTGCTGCAGATCACAGAAAGAGTCTGATTTACTGTCTGTGCGGCGATTTGCAGCGCGCTTGTGCTGTAGAATCACACATACATCATCACTCATATATGGGCATGTTCCTGCGGGGCACTCCCCGTCTCAGTTCACTCACATGATGTCTATCAGAAGTCAACTAAAGTCAACACAACAGGTTATGCGCGCACCCGTGCTTCAGTCAACCAGTGCGCAGTCGAATAACGGGCTGAAATACAGAGATTTTATTGGGGAATTGAAATGTTACGTCACAGACTGCGATGATTGGCTTCCCTTGAGGAGTAATTGT
The DNA here is from genome assembly GCF_024489055.1 of Chanodichthys erythropterus. Lineage (NCBI taxonomy): Eukaryota > Metazoa > Chordata > Actinopteri > Cypriniformes > Xenocyprididae > Chanodichthys > Chanodichthys erythropterus. The sequence continues at coordinate 2,632,200 of NC_090223.1, read as the reverse complement.
TTTTACAGTCTAGAAGGACAATCTACCAGGAAGCTTTTCACAGCTCGGCGCCATTTGCAATGTATAGCCTATGACTAATATACTCTAGCAACAAACTGTAGAATAAGTTTTGACTAACTCTTACTGCATGTACGCAAAAGTGCCATAAGAACAAGTTTTTATGTGGGGTTGAAAAGTCTTTGTGTAGACATAGAAAACAAGACCAACAAAAGTGTATTCACGTAAACTGTCTTCAGAGGAGGAAAATCAAGAACAGCAGATTCTCCTGCTTATTTCCACAGTGACACAGAGAGACCTGTTGAATCATCATCTGTTTGCTCATCATGACTGTGCAGTCTCTGGATCTCAGTGACACAATGTCCAATGATCAAGAAACTACTACATTGAATTCTTCTTTATATGCTTCATAGAAAGCAATATTGTTCAATGGTATACAGTATATTGGCCTGTAAGCATGTTAATGTATGGTCAGAACTGTAATTATATCTTTAGCAAATATATTTGGTGGTATCATGGTAACTTTGTTAATTTGTTGTGTATTTCAGTGACTTTGGTGATCTAAAATATGTTTATATGATAGATATTGAGTCAAATATGTTGGTCTAGACAGTTTTCATTCTTGTTTAAGGTCGTAATATCACTTGCACGTCTTTTGTTGCCTCACATCTTTACAGCTGTGTATCTTATCTTTCTTGCACAGTGCTGAGGGAACTTATTACTCATGTTTTGCTTTGGGGAAATGCCAAGTGGTAAAGAAACACAAGTGGTATGCATGAAAGGTGGATAGAGTAAAATTGCACATAGTTTTAAACATGCACATAGTGCTTTACTAATCAACCGAATATATTTGCAAACTTTTTATTCAATCCTTTGAACAGTTTATGAATGCTTTACATTTCAAAATAACTTTATAGCAGATGATTGTTTGAAAATGCTCAAAATTTGAGATGAAAAGTGCCAAAATGTTACAACAATCCCAGTCTCTTCTACTGATGAGAAAATATACTGTAGTGTCTCCTGAACATCCAACAGATCAGCTTTACTGACGACCAGTGTGTGTAAAACACTGAACATTACCCAATGTTAACAGATACAACTTTTGATTGTAATAATGTATTAGTAAATGTTGAGATGAAGTGTGAGTCTAACTGCGGTTTCTGTCACCAAATTAACCTCAACACTTCCTCTAACACACTCATTGTTATCTATTCATGTCACCTAGGCTATAACAGGTCAGAAGGTGATGAAAATGATGGTCATATAATTACTTTCAGTGACACATTACTTACCATGTTTTGATTTGGGGGAAACTCCCTAAAATTCAAAGAAACATGTCGATATGAACCACACCATCTCAGATAATCAGGATAAAATCAATTTGGCAACGATACGGTTGTTGAGTATGTGTGAAGATATTTCTTACCTGCAGGATCAGAAGATCTGAAGCGTGATGCTTACCATAAAATAAAATACAGTACGAAACATTAATAACCACTTTTTAAATGAAACACGAAGACGGCTGTGGCATTTGGCTTTAGCTTCAGTTAAAGTTGTGTGTGGTGAAACTATTCTTGATGCTTCTGCTTGACCTACAACACAAGCTCACATAGACAAAAATGAAGTAGGCTTGTATTTAAGCACGCAAACATGTGCGATTTAAGTTTTCAATCATAACTGAACACAGGACCACCATTCTTGATGAAAGTCACAGCTATCAGCCACACAAAAGACCTGCATTCACTGTTGCCTCCAACCTGAACAAACACCCGCCTCTTCATCACACCCATGACCACATCACCCACATGACTTCCAGGAATGAACAGAAAGGTGCAGACATCTCGCAGCACTCACCAGCATGAGCAGTGACAGCACTGACAGAGGGAATTAAGATGGCCGTGGTGTGATCGGATGAATTAAAGTGTTCACTCAAAACTGATCATTTACTCCCCCTCATGTCATCCAATGTGAAAAATATTGGACCCAACTGACTGACTTTTAATGTATGGACCAAAAAACAAAAAGATATTTCACAAAATAACCTCTTTTGTTTTTTTAAGAATAACACAATATTAATATATCAACAGCAGCTTTATTTACATTTGTTCAAGAGAATGTTTTATCAATTCAAGACACAACTCCTCACTGAACCAGTAATAAACTACATTATAATGTGGCCTCAAAAAAATCATATATAGTCTGGATCTATATGAAGATAAAAAAAGGTGTTTAATTGCTCCAATCATGAGACATGTCCATAACTTGACCAATGTAGGTTCAAGACCTTGATACATAACCACATGAAAGGCACACGTACAAACAAACAAACAATTCACACAAGCACATGATTAAATAACTGAGCAAATAACAAGCAACACATTCAGAAATAATTAGCATGACCAAAAAGAACTACAAAGACCATGAACAAGAACTACAAAAGAACATCAACTAAAACAAAGTTTTGCTTCTTTTCAGAAATTTTCTTTTCAGAACAAATCACTGAAATGATTGTGATGATGGTTTAAAAACCATATTTATTCAGTACACATGAATGGCGAACCAAAAATGATTTGTATAAATATTTATACTGTTAAGGCTCCGGTATATTTGAAACAAACTTCTTTTTCGTTCTTCGTTTAGGGGTAAAACGAAGTTCGAAACGTGTGACCAGAGATATACTGTAAACGACCATCTAACGCCGCCCACACTGCTAAGATCGACGTTTAGATGAATATGTAAATATGTGCTGTGCACTTTCTTCACAGTAACAAAATAAACACAACAAAAATGAGAAAACAGTAAGCATTTATTATAGAAAGCATAAGAAAAGCGTCTGATCATAACAACATGGGAATGTTAGCACTAGTTGGTTTTATATTCGCACATTCGGACTTCTGATAAATTCAGACTTTCCAATAAATGAGCAATAAATTAATGTTTGCGAATTTTAAGCAGCGACATGATATTGACAACCAACGATTGTCAACTTACAACATTTTTCACAGTCGATCAAAATAGGCAAGTATTGTTTTAATGGCATATTTACCTGTGAATAATAAGACTATTGAATACGGATGTCCGAATGTGCGAATATAAAACCAACTTTACCGAAGTTCCAAAGTTGCACTCCAGTCACGTCACGTCTTCATATAGCACTTTATTCAATGGATTGCTTAAAATCAAGCAGCTTTATCAAACATGAAAAACAGTGTTAGTGCCTCATTTTTTTACAAGCACAACTTCATTTTGTACTATAAAGCAGCTATCTAGTCTGTTCATGTTTTCACCCGCAGAGATCTTACCTGAACAAACTCAACAGATCAAATGAGTCAGTGGTCCACGCGAGTGAAGGCGGAGCCTCAGCGCACACCTCCTGTTACGTTATCGTCACTGACCAATGGTAGTACGAAGGTGTTTTGGTGCTGGAACGAACTTTGCCTGAAAGTTTGCTTTGGCAGAAGCCGTTTCGAACTTCCAAAAAGAACACAAAACGAACTTTGTTTTGGCCTGATCTTGTTCGAAATGACGTCACATCAGTTCTTTCTTCGATTTCGTTTGAAGTATACCGGAGCCTTTACACCCCTATAGAGAAGAGGAGAATGTTTTTTTCTAACAAAGTGCCTTGCTTTAAGCTTGTGGGTTCATTAAATGCATGCAGAACAAGTGTCTTTAGCTGCTTCTTGAAGGTCGTATGGAGGTCAGCAGCTCATTTCAACAGAGAGGAACAGAGACAGTGAAGGGTCTGGAAATCCACTTTGTACTTCGTTGTGAAGGAAAAACAAGGCGGTGTAAGGGGAGTACATATTAAAAATGAGCTGTGATGTTGATTGAAAGCATCAGATGGTGATCATCATCTGGACACTGAAGATTTCTGCAGTGAACGAGGATCATCAAGGTCCAACCTTTAGATCCCTGCGTGAAACACATTCAGATTCAGTTTGGATTCATCCATCTCAGCTGTAGGTTACTTCATCATCCATCTGTGTCACCTCTGAAATGATCATGTGATTCAGTGAAACACAGTTTCAAGCCTTTCTCTCAGTTTGATCACTCACCTGTTCCCTGGATCATCCTCATGCTCACAGGTGAGCCGCGCTTCCCTCTGAAAACAACAGACTGACACTTATTATTGCATACTTTGGTTTCTAGGTGATTTGTTTTGGATCCTTCAGAAAAACTTTAACTCGATTTTTCTTAAAACTGACTTTGCTGACTATGTACTTCAAACAGATGTAGCCTAGTCATTTTTTGTCAAATCATATGACATTTTGAAGGATTTTCAGCAGAGAATGTGACAATAACAATAACTCATTTTTGAAAATTTGATCATTGCGACTCATTTTGCCAGCACGGGTCACATGTATAAATTCATTATCTAGAAATTTGTTTACAAATGTGACAGATTCGTAAAAAATTTTTAAAGCTTGTTAAGATGTTAAGATGAAATGAATAAAAATATGATGATGACCTGAGCTCTTGTGAACTAGTGTCAGAGGTAAAGACTGATGTACGATGTTAGGAAAGATCAGTCTGGACTCACCTGAAGATCCTTTTACGCAGCATGGAAACAGAGAAATGCCAGAAGAAAGATGATGACAAGAACAGAAATCCACCACAAGTGATCTATACAAGCCATTGACAATAAAACCATGAATACATAAACCAGTGAAATCATCTAATCACTAACAATGATGAATCAATATTAGAATTTAAAGGGTTTAAAGCTCTTGATGTTTTACCTGAGAGCTGGAGAGATGGAGTCACTTCATCCAGAACATCTTTAAAACACACAATGATCACAAATATCAGACAATATGACAGAAAACAAAGGCCTGTTCACATTCAAACTGGATTGAGTCTGAATCAGATCTGAATCAATGTTTTATTAGTGAATTAATTTATCAGCTGAAACTCACCTGAGTTTGGAGTCGCTGCAGTTTCATTCCTCACTGAAAAACACATTCACAATCATCATGATTCACTTACAGAAGATTCACTTCAACACAGAGTTTGATGTGAATCAGGTCAGATTCACTTCAACACAGAGTTTGATCTGAATGAGGACAGATTCACTTCAACACAGAGTTTGATCTGAATCAGGACAGATTCACTTCAACACAGAGTTTGATCTGAATCAGGACAGATTCACTTCAACACAGAGTTTGATCTGAATCAGGACAGATTCACTTCAACACCGAGTTTGATCTGAATCAGGACAGATTCACTTCAACACAGAGTTTGATCTGAATCAGGACAGAATCACTTCAACACAGAGAATGATCTGAATCAGGACAGATTTACTTCAACACAGAGTTTGATCTGAATCAGAACAGATTCACTTCAACACAGAGTTTGATCTGAATCAGGACAGATTCACTTCAACACAGAGTTTGGATCTGAATCAGGACAGATTCAATTCAACACAGAGTTTGATCTGAATCAGAACAGATTCACTTCAACACAGAGTTTGATCTGAATCAGGACAGATTCACTTCAACACAGAGTTTGATCTGAATCAGGACAGATGTGTGTAATGTCTATAATAATGTCAAGGCAGATTCTCATAGTAATGAATGTGTATGAAGTGTATCAGAAGTGAATCTCAGTCATCATTTCCTCTCCTTCATGTCACTCCAAACCTCTGTGACTTTAAAACAATATTAAAAAATATCTGCTTTTGTGTTTGACAGAGGAAAGAAAGTCATTTAGGTTTGGAATGACATGAGGATATTTCAATGCGTCTTTAAGGATCATCTGTCCATCAGTTGTGTTGTGAAGTGTCTCTCACCTCTGAACACGGTCTCATGTGTGATCTGAAATGAAAGAAAGAATCATCAGAGCAGTGTTTATGGTGTTCATCAAGGATTCATTACAGTGTAAATGTGTGTTCATGTTGAACTGCAGCTCTAATGATTCATAATTAAATCAAAATAATAAGATCATCATTTCTGTGTTTAAAGGGGTGATGAACTGAGAGATCAAATTTTCCTTGAGCTTTTGACATATAAGAGGTCATCATACTCTAAGAATATCCTGTAAGTTTCAGAACGGAAAACTTCCTTGTTAGTCCAATAAAAGCTTTTACTGACACCAGGGGCCAGTTGAATAAAATTAGTCACTATATTAAAACTGTGTCTTAAAACAACACAGTTCATGACCCTTTAAATATGAAAACAGATGAATGTTGAGAGAGATTGAGTTGATTTACTCCTTTAGAGTGACACTGAATCTCATGACGAAGTTCATCCACACAGTAAGACGTGACGAGTCTATCAGATGATACAGATGTCACAGGATACATCAGTTTGTGTGGATCTGAAGGATCTGCTAACAGATGCCCGTCCTGAACAAATCAAACACAAGAGGATCAAGTAATGCATTTGAGTGAGTATGATGGTGTAGTTTGAGGACAGAAATGTTTTGGTCAGAAATTACCAAATGTCCTCACAAAGATTAGTTGGGCCCCACAGAAACAAGATGTTTTATATGAGACTAAATGATGAATCAATATACTATGCTCCTTCACTACACTATCCATAAACCCACTCATTGAATCTGATTGGCTGAGAGCCGTCTCCAGCTGTACAATACTCCAGAATCAGCACTGGAACCGTTTCAGCGTTTGTGTCACTCCGCTTGCGGCGACTGTCATGGCGGCAGTCCATATGTTTTATAAATACTACTGTTATTGTCAGTTTTTAAAGTTTTTTAGATAAGAATGTAGTTGTTTAGACCTCAAATGTGATTTATATATAAACATAGCACCTGTTTGAGAATTTGTTTAGATACTGTCGGAGAAGCAAGTCAGCGATTGTTCAGTACTCATGTACCCACTGAGAACAGCTTCATTTCAGCCAGTCCTTCAGGATTTTACCACTGGCTCTTATAGTAGTTAAACACAAGATATAATTCATGTTGGGTATATGAAATGGGCAATCTTTGGTCTTATTAATCTATTACTAGTTCCTGAGTGAATCTAATTGGGTTAAGGGCTAAGTTAACTTTCATAATTTTATATTTAGGCTCTATTTAACTTACATCCTGTTCTAGAGCGCTGCTTTTGTACGTTTAACTGAATTGTATGATTGTGTTTATTTCCTATTGTCTTTTATAATGCCTATTGTATATATATATATATAAACAATAATATAAATAATATGCCATATTTGGTATTGCTAAATTTTTAAATATTGTTTGTGACATGGATTTCAGTGAAAGTTGCATTAACTCACCAATAGATGGCAGCAAAGACTGAATGCTTCAGTCCAAACAGACTTTTATTTTGAAAGGACTGGGGTGAAGTTCAAAATTAAGTTTTGCGAAACACTGAGGCTTTCCCCTCAACTGTATCATAAAATGGTTTATTACTTGAACCTGTTCAACACGGTGCACACTAACAGCATCACAAGAAGCTGCCTTTGCATCCCAGATAACCCAGTCATTGTTGGACAGTATCGTAATACATCAGTTTGTGCTACGAAAACTAAATAAAGAAATACAAATATTTAGTCTATAGAAATATCAATCTTTCATGTTTCATTCTACTTACACATTGTATAAACAAATGAGTCAAAACACTATGTCACAACACTAAACAAGGAAGTTGGGAAATCCCCTTAACTGTTAAAAGGACAAAGATATTTTTCTTCAGCGGATTTCAAACTGATTTTTATAGTGGATATAATGGACATCGACCTGAAGAATAATGTTATATCAGACACAGGTAATTCTCGCTCAGGTGATCTCTCTCTCATAATGCTCTACATGATACAGTGATAATACACTAATACAATAAAGTGACTCAACGTTCCACGTAAAGTGACATTTTAGAATTAGTAACGGATCTTGGGCTCAACTGTTAAGCTGTCAACTTGAGATTTGAATCTGTGGCGGAAGGAAGTAGTTCCTCACAAAAGAACGCACGCATCAACAAGAGGCGGGATTTATCGTACAAACCAATCATATCCAATCATAACCAATTACATCCAATCATAGCGCGATGGAGACATTGCCTCCTCTCATGTGACTTTCCCCCATTCATTTCTCAATTACCCCCACAAAACCCACCGTGGTCTGATGATTTTCTATGGTTTTCTATGAGACGAAAGGGAGGCATGACTCCTGCTGTAACTTTACCTGCGGGTGTCGCTGTTGGGCAGTGTTCCTTTAGAAATACGAGTAACTTGCACTCTTTTTAAAGTCATAATTTGTAATATTTGTGTTATTTTCTCATCCTATTTTTTTGAGGAGGCACTGCCTCCCTTGCCTCCTCGGAGGAAACGCCCTGGCACGCTGTGATTACCTACGGCTGAACCACAATTTGTGGTTTATGATGACACAAATGTGTATAATGACATGGGTATTACAATGGACACTTTTCGTGAACCAAGTTGCTTAAAAAAACACATTAAACAGTGTTTTTAAATTCAAAAACTGCAGACAGTTGTCTGTGATGGGTAAGTTTAGGGGTAGGGGTAGTGTAGGGGGAGAGAATGTACAGTTTAAAACAGTAAGTACAGTATGAAAACCATTACGCCTAGTCCCTGTAAACCATATACACAAGTGTGTGTGTGTGTGTGTGTGTGTGTGTGTAACAGTCACCTCTGTATACCAGCTCTGCTCACAGTCAGGATCATTGAGTGTTTGATTCAGAATCACAGGCAGAATCACGAACACAAACCCCACTGAGGACTGAATCTCTGCACACGTCATGTTGATGATAGACATGATCCACTGCTGAAAAAGAGGGAAAACATTCATTTAATTAACAAGTACATACAGATACTTGTTAGATTCAAATCAAAAAACAAATCCTATTTTTGTCCTTGTCCTCAGCCAAATTGGAGCTACAGCTTTTATAGTTTTGTTACGCTAAAAACTGCTTTTCTATACTAAAACAAACATGAAATTATACATATATTCTACAAATAAATACTATTTTACAACTGTCCCCATGTTTTCGGTCAGTCCTGTCACTTCACATAAAACTCTACATACAGTAAAATGTTTGTGTAGCTGTCACAGATAAAGGTGAATCAGCTGATTGCTTTTGAAAGGGTATTTTGTGTATTACAAATGTTGTGTAATGTATTATGAATGTTCATTTGGAAATTGTATTTTGTGTATTGAAATCATTTGGTAATAGCGACGCCTACAGGTGAACATTGTGTAGTGCTATAATCTGTCATGTGATCTAGCTAGCGGGGTGAATATTAGAACCACGAGGAGATGTACAAGAACAAAAAGGTGTCTGATCGAGAGAAGAATATTTGTTTGGGAAAAATGTCTCCAAATGTCTTTTAATGTCTCCTGGATTTCTGAGTAGAAGGCACAATGTTTATTTTTTGGATTTCATCTGTTAATTCGCAAATTAATGTGCTTTGTGTGTTGATACTAATTTAATAACCTACAAACTTGTAAACTGTGATATGGACATAAATACACACACATTATGCATCTAAATGATGTCGAATGATATCCAAAAGGTGTCACGATGTGCAGATGGTGTCGAAATAAGGCCAAGATGGCGTAATGCTGAGTTTTGCAAAGAAGACATTAAACGTTCAGACATCAGTTAAAGCGTGATTCTTTAAATCAGAAGAAAGCCTTCAGGAGCCGTTACAGTTTGCAATAGGCCTTTGAGGGTATGACTCAGAGGAAGTGACATCATTTGACTGAGGTGAAGCTGACACTGATCAAGGGTGAGTTCTATCATTGAATTTTATGATTTTAAGCTTGTTTATGTGTGTTTGTTTGAGGAGGACGAGCTAAAGGGTCAGGCGCTGTCACTGTAAAACATCCCAGAAAATAATGAAAATGTTTCAATCCAAAACATGTCTGAAAAGGCTCCTGAATTTCCTTGCCTGCATGTTAACAGTTTTTATGCTAGCATGCTAGCAGCCTGAGTAATGGCAGTTTAAAATGGCCGACCGTCAGTGGGGCCCTGTCACATCAGTCCCATCACATCACACAACATTACAAATAAATGGCATTGATATTTTTTATTACTCTTTATTGCATATAATATGTATTTAATGCATGCCATAGCGAAACATTATTTGAATAAATAGACATTATACTGTAAATGTGAAAGGTTTCTACAAGCTCACTCTTTTACCTAGGCATGTGTATGCACAGCTTTTGAGGATTGCACTTTGTATATTAATGATATTTCACTTAATATTGCAGCTTGGTAATAATAGTGATACCATGGTAATATCTACATTAATACCTAGGAAATGACATGCAATTTTCGTTATTTCCATGTAATTTCCTAAGTAATAATGTAGAAATTACCATAGTATTACCCTGTTATTACTGAGCCGTAATATGATGTGGAACTACAGTTACTTTTGTTACATTTGTGCTATTCAGTTAAATGACTATTGATTTCATTTGCTGTATCACAATAAAATGTACTTATCTATGAAGTTATTTTCCACCTTAAGAATGACACAGTAAGCGCTGAATAGAGTATAACCTTTTAAATGACTGTTAAATGGTGGTTTCTCATAGTTTAACATGTCCTCCATCATGACTCAATGTTCAGATTTAAGAATAAGATGTTTTTTCCCCCAAGATATCTCACTAAGTGAAAGTGTATGTTTCTGGTAGAATGCCCCATTAATTAATTGTACACATTGCACGTGCTAGGAGCTTTTATAAAGCTGTATCTTATGAACTGAACAGATCTGTTTTCTGCCTCCAATATGATCCTGGTGACTGAAGCTCGGCCAACTGAAGCCCAACACCAGTGCGCTCCATCCAAAAAGAGTTAATATTTGCACGAGCCGTTCCTATGCTTTAATAACTGATGATAAAATGGAAGCGAAGCCCTTCAGGATTCTTTTGAGAGATATAGTAAAACGCTATGGAGAAAGTTGATCATGATCTAAAACAGCCACTAAAATGTCTGATGAAAAAGAGGGAAAAACATCATCCTGCAACCTTTTTAAGCTCTTGAAGACCACATTGACTAGAATTTATCACGGTCTATTGTATTTATTGTGGAAAATTTTTGACTAGTTGTTGAATTTATAACAGATAATCTGTTAAGGGAATATATTTTTCACATAAAGATTTATATTACAACTGTGGCATGTTGTAGTTTCTAACGGTGTTGCTATTTTCATAACAAATGCTATAAAAAAAGAAAGAAAAAATGGTCTTAACTGTAATTATATCATTATTGTAACAAATGCTTTAGTTGACAATAACAAGAATTATGTTATTTTAATGTCGAAGGTACAAGTTAGAAAAGAGCTTTAAAATATGGACCTTTCTTGAATTTTTTTTTGGAACTAAACAATTGATTTTGTTTAAGAAATGTATGAATATAAATATTTGATTACTGTACTTGTATTTTTCTATTACATTTATTTCTGTAAGTAATAAATCATACTGCAAGTGCTACAGTCATGGGAGTGTCTCTGACTAAATACTGATACCTAGTCAAAAGTAATAGGTCATTATTATTAAATCTCGCAGCTATTTCCCCACAAAAGCTGTTTAATCAGTATAGTGAAGCTCCCGTTGGATTTAACTGAGAAGAGAAATATGTGATCAGAGATGATAAAGTGTTCTACAAAATCAGAAGTTATACGATTAAAAATAAAAACGCACTCTTGCGTTAATATATACTCATACACTTCTCATTGTCTTTGATTCTTAAAAAAGTAAATACTTCAACTTCTTAAAGAATTTAAAACTTGACATCTTTTACCAGGCACGTGAGTATCAACATTCATACAAACTGTACTGGTAGACTGTTTGTTTATGTTTGTAGCCTCCACATTTTTTTAGCTCTTTCTCAAATGTTAGTTTCATTATATTCCAGGTAAACGTCGCTTATTGTGATAATTTTGTTTTACAGTTATGCATATGTCTTAAGATTATGAATCATCATTCAAACAGCAACAATAAAAAACAATTTTAGCAGTACATTTATTGGATTAAACTGATAATTGAAGTTTCTATTTCTGTGATTTTTGTCCTTTCTGAAATTCACTCATTCAGTAACTCATCCCGGGGCATGACACTGGATCCTCCCCGGGATAAAAAAAGAATGCTTCAACTTAACTATAACCATGCTAATCATAGAAACCTTAATCTGCATAAACTGGGTCATGATCATTGAATGTATTTTGAAAAATATATTTCATACCTTAAATCGGCTCCTTCCTCAAAGTAAGTGCAGGGAATCCTGTGACAGCTCTGATGTTGAATGCACAAGCCATTTATACCAGACCTTTCGTGACGTCACCCCGCATAGATAAGCCCACTCAGAGAGCGTGTGGCTTGCCAGAATAATCCTCTCAGAGAGTGTGTGGTTTGCAGAACATCCCTTTTTAAGAGCGTTTGGTTTGCAGAATAATCCTCTCTCAGACCATGTGGTTTTTGCAGACACATCCCTTTTTTCAGAACGTTTGGTTTGCAGAATAATCCCTCTCTCAGAATGTTTGGTTTGCAGAACATCCTTTTCCAGACCATGTAACGGTTTGCAGAATAATCCCTCTCTCAGAATGTTTGGTTTACAGGGAACATCCCTCCAGATGTATTCTCAAGGTGTGTTTCTTTCATGATCCAGTATAATGAATGCAAGCAGAGATCGAGCGCCTCCTCGGTCCAGTCCAGTATATTCCAGTCCAGTTACATTCAGTGTAGCAGGTGTCGTAACCGATTACTGTGAATGTTCCAGTCCAGTTCTGTTCCTCTGCTACTCAACCCCATTAGAAATCAGGAGTTTTTCAAAGAAGTGAGGTTGCACTTCTTTAAAGTTTCTCCAGTTTTCTTTTCATCACGTGACTCGATCCACAAGCATCGGTTCCGGAGTCGAGTAGTGATTAGATCAGAATCACATTCATCACCTGCATTCACCAACATGAGTTTTCTCCTCACAAACATCAGCTTCATGCTTATTCATCATAATATATCCATTTTCTCCCAGTACAGTGTTTCCAGATGAGCGTTTCTGTCGCTGGATCATCTGGACCTAGAGCTTTTGCTGGTCACTAGAAAGAGACAGAAATATGGAGTATGATGCGTATAAAATAAGTCAAGTGTATCTTTTTTCCTCCACATTTTCATTCTTCCTAAAAGAATGAAATACATCGACTTACACAAGAACAGCAGCAAACAAACTAAATGTCACTTAAAACCATATCTTAGCTCAGCCTGAAAGGTGGTCTGGATAGGAGACCAAATGACTCTAAATCAACTTTGAACACAAAGACAATTCAAACTAACATGTTTCTTATTTCTCAAAGTAAACAGAATCTTACCAGGAAGTGTTTTTAGATGTCAATGCCATTTAAACTCTCCTCTCAGTACGAACAGGTCCACAAAAACTCAGGATAACGCTTCTGAGAAAAACAAAGAGCATTCAAAATGATGAAAAACAATCACAATACATGTTTATCATTATGAGATAACACCAATAAATCAAGAAAGAAATATAAACTCACCAGGAGTCGAGCTGCTCAGATATACTTTCACTTTCGGCCTCTAATGGAAACCGCTCCTCACTAAAGCAGTTACATAATCTTCTTTCTGCAGTTACTCATTTCCCTTTGTCTAATTCTCATGCGTGTTCTTCTCACCGAGACTGCATGGGAAATCTGCAAATGCTGTCTAACTTTGCCAAAAGAGTGATTTGAGATTGAGAAATATTTCACTGGCAAGGATTACTCTCCTTAGAATTTACTCCTCGCTCTAAAACTTTTTTTTCTAATTTTGAGCCTCTCTCTCTTTCTGATCTTGTAGATATAGTTCAGCACTTGAGACCGTTAGATGTCATTCCCCTCTCGACAACGTCTCCAGAGTTCTGGATGTTTATGCATCATAAATCTTGTTTTAAAGCACGTTAATACGCTAATTACTTAAAAAGCCTATCCTGTAGTTTCTTTAGTAACTATCACCTGATATCAAAGATGTCTTTATTTTTTTGTCTAAAAATTTAGGAGAAGGCTATTTATCATCAGCTGCTCTAATTTTTGAATGAAATGATCAATTACCAGTCCAGGTTTCAGATCTAAACACAGTACGGAGTCTGCACTTTTAAAAGTGAACAATGATTTATTGCTCGCGGAAGTCAGGAAAGTGTGCAGTTCTCGTTCTCCTTGATCTTACGGCAGCATTTGACACAACTGAAGATGAACTTCTTTTAGGGCAGTTGTATTTCCCAGATCCAGGAAATGCCTTGTGTTCGGCTCCATTAGGGTCACATGGTCACCTTAATGGGTATGGCAGTAGGCCTTAATACATTTTTATTGCAGGATTAACAGAGATTATTACTGCATAACAAATACTGTGTATTGTTAAATAAAAGAGAAAAGTATCCTAAATAAATTAAATCGATCTAGTTGATATATTAGTGCCATGTTAATTAAACGGCTTGCTGCCACAAGCCAATCACAGGGATTTCTGTTGAAAATGTTGACCAATCTGGGGTGTTTAAGTAACCACGTAGTGCTCATATTAATATTTTAATGCATACAAACATCGTTTAGACATAAATGTACAGTTTATCTCTAAAGATTTGTCACACTTTTCGTGTTACTTTGGTGTTTAGAGAACGATATCACCGGCTGAGAAATAAGTTTCCCGTTATGTAGGAGAAGCGCAGACTCTCGAGCAGCAAGCAACCTCTCTTTACACAACATAAACAGAGGCATGGGTCGCCGTCGCTTCGCTCGAACAATATAGGTTCTCACTTGGTCTCTTTGAAGAAGACTGTAACCTCGGAAATTTTCCAGAGTGTTTTAGGTTTGCCCAGATGTCAGGAATAAAAGAAGGAAAAGGATACACATAGACGATAGGAGTTGGAAGTCCCACACGACTTTATGCGTAGCTTCAAAAAGATCTTCGCACTCTGCATAGATGAAATGTGAAGCTGGATTGGATTGGATTAATACAAACTCAAACTAACAGAATGCATTTTGTGTTTCATTATTTAAAAGCGTGTAAACTGAGTTTCAGGAGGTGCATCTCCGGTCGCCATCTTCACTGTATAATCTGAACACAAAAGCTCATAAAGACGGTTTCTTTTGAGAACAGATAAACAAAAACTATCTCTGTATTTTTCTCGAAAATGATTCACTTAATATTACTAAATCAACATATGGTACGCATAAAAACACAGTGCTGCGTGGAATACAATCTCACAGGAGTCGAGCTGCTGTTCCAAGTTTGTTACTTTCACTTTCGGTTCCTCGTCATTTAATCACCTCTCAGCTGCGGTGACGTCATCAGCACAGCATCACGTGATCCTATAGTGGAGACGCCTGATATTCTGGATATAATGGAGATTTAGCGCCATCTGCTGGACACTCAGACATCCAACAGAAACTTCAAGCAGTAAAACAATCATGCCAATTAATTTATTTGAACTGTAATGAGTGTGAGAATTTCTCCTGTTAAATTAGATCACATATTTAAAATAGATCACAGATTTAACTAGTCATTTACCTCTCAAAACTCACTAGTTCTGCTGCTTCATATCCTTTATGTTGCAGGGCGATGCTGAGGTGGGGATTTTTTAACAACATCCCAATATTGAAAGCAGCTCAAACAAACAACACTCCCTTACAGATGAACATACAAATGACTGAAGGCAGAGGTTATATGAAAACACTCAGGAGCCTAAATTAGCAAACAAGACTAGTAACGGCTAAGTGCTGGCGTGATTACAGCAGCCAAGTGTCGGCTCAGTTTCAGTACTCAGTCTCGGGCCATACCGAGTAATTCTTGTCGCCCTGATTGCGACTCAATGCCGGCAAGTTTTGGCGCGGCCAGTATGTTGGGCCGATTCTGGGGCTTCATTCATCCCTCAGTCTATCCCAAATCTGGCAATTGGAACTGGGCCAAGTTATTTCTTCCAACTTATCATAATGAAAAATATTTTGACAGCCATATCAGAAACAATTCTTACTAGTAAAAATCATATTTTTTGATATCATTAATTACTTTTAAGTTACTAGTGTGCAAATGTCTATTCTTGATATAAAGAATTGAATTGGTACTAACAATGTTATTTTTTGATATCAATAATTAGATTTTTACTAATGATTGTTACTAATGTTGGTTTCTGATTGTTACTAGTAAGAAAGCCATTTTATATATCTGAAATTATACTGATATCAGAAATACATTTTCAGATATCAAAAATTCTACATTTTTACTAGTAGCAATTCAATTTTTGATATCAAGAAATTACATTTCAACTAGTGACAATTGAATTATTGATATCAAAATTACGCTATTTTTACTAGTAAGAATTGTATTTCTGATATGTGAAATTAGAATTTCAACTAGTAAGAACTCAATTCTTGATATCAACAATTGAATTTGAATGGCAGCCTATGGTGACATTTCACTAGTGAAAATACAATTACAGATATCAAGAATTCTAGTTTTTACTAGTGGAAATTCAAATGTTGATATCAAGAATACATATTTCTGCAAGTGATGACATCATTGTTGTTGTCAAGAATTAACATTTTTACTAGTGGAAATGTAATTCCTGATAGCAAAAATTGTCATTGTTACTCGCTAGAAATTTAATTCCAGATATCAAGAATTAGCATTTTTAACTAGTGAAAATTGAATTGTTGACATCAAGAATTCATATCCCGGGAATAGATTAAGAAGAGTCAATTACGGCTTGCCTATTGCCATTCCCAGGATATAAATTGCTTGGGGATATCAAGAATTCTAGTTTTTACTAGGTGGAAATATTCTTGATATCAAAAATGAGCGCATTTTAACTAGCTGAAAAGTGAATTGTTGATATCAAAAATTAACATTGTTACTAGTGGAAATGTAATTCCTGATATCAAGAATTATCTTTTTAACTAGTGAAAATGGAATTGTTGATATCAAGAATTCATCCTGGGAATTAATAAAAGTCCAAATGGCTTGCCATACATTTTTTACTAATGTCAATTAATTATTGATATAAAAAATATGATTTTTACTAGTAAGAATTGTTTCTGATATGTGAAATTGGAATTTCAACTAGTAAGAAATCAAGTCTCAGCATTTTTACTAGTAGCAATTCAATTGTTGATATCAAGACTTTCATGTTTCAACTTGTGCCAAATGAATTCTTGATATCAAAAATTCACATTTTTACTAATATCAATGAATTATTGATATAAAAATTATGATTTTTACTAGTAAGATTTGTTTCTGATATGTGAAAATGGAATATCAGTAAGAAATCAAGTCTTGATATCAACAATTGAATTTGAATGGCAGCCTATGGTGACATTTCACTAGTGAAAATAAGGAAGTTACAGATATCAAGAATTGGAATTGTTAATATCAAGAATTTATTTTGTTAATATCAATAAAATAACATTGTTACTGAAGTGGAAATGTAATTCCTGATATCAAGAATTTATTTGTTAATATCAATAACAACATTGTTACTAGTGGAAATGTAATTCCTGATATCAAGAGAATTGAATTGTTGCTATCAAGAATTGAATTGAACAGAATTCATATCCTGAGAATGAATAAAAGTCAAAATGGCTTGCCATTTGTATTTCAAACAGTAGCCTATGGTGTGCTCTGCTCGGTGTATGGGCACAAGCGGAAAGGAGAGAAGCCAAAACGAGTCTGACCCCACAAGCCCGATCTGTACAAAACAAATTTTTCCCGAGCCCGGGAGAAAATAATTGAAATATGCTATTAAACACCACTCTGTTTTCATTCACATTTAAAAAATCTTAAACATGATAATAGCCACGCAATGTGGACAAAGCATTTTAAAAATATTAAACATATGTGGTTCAGGTAATATGTGCATATAGTCTGCAAACATAAAACACAACCCTATATCTTTTTGTTAAATGTCAGTCTTAATGATCAGTAATAGCCATTATAAAAGTATACGCAAAAAGGTAAAAGAAACTACAATAATAAATAAACAATTCAGTCAAATGTACAAAGTCAGCTAGCTCTAGTAGGCTACAACAGTAAAGTTATATAGCCTAAACATATAAAGTTATGAAACTTCACTTTCACTTCTCAACAAATTATAGATTCATGACCAAAAGATCAGCCCGTTATATATACAAAAGATGAATTATATCTCATGTTTAACCACTACAGAGACACATCAGAGCCAGGTAGCAATCATCAGAAGGGACTAGCCGAGGTAAGACTCGATAAAAGGGGCGGATCAAGAACACATCCGAGGATTTGAAACTGTACTAGGCCAGATGAAACTTTGAATTGGATCAGAACTTGGGCAGCAACTGATGAATTTCACAAAAACAGACAAGAACGCATATTGAGAAAATGGCTAACTATGAATGAATAAAGCATTTACAGTGGCAAGAAAAGAAAGTATGTGAACCACTTGCAAAATCGTGCGTAAAAATGTGAATAATTTTAATAAAATAAGAGAGATCATACAAAATGCATGTTATTTTTTATTTAGTACTGTCCCTGAGTAAGATATTTTACATAAAAGATGTTTTGCATTTTAGTTCACAAAGACAAAACAATAGCTGAATTTATTCAAAATAACCCCATTCATAA
The DNA here is from genome assembly GCF_024489055.1 of Chanodichthys erythropterus. Lineage (NCBI taxonomy): Eukaryota > Metazoa > Chordata > Actinopteri > Cypriniformes > Xenocyprididae > Chanodichthys > Chanodichthys erythropterus. The sequence continues at coordinate 2,613,657 of NC_090223.1, read as the reverse complement.
GAAAATATGTGAACCATTGATTTATATTTTTCAAATCAGTTAAAGGATTATCAGGCTGCATAAATTAGGTCAACCGGAACCGGGAACACTCTATAACTTCCTACAAATTGGATCTGGGCCGTATCCAGCTGATACCAAGGACCTGCGCCTTGACACGACCATAACGCAGCCCTGAAGGGAAATATCAGCAGAGATCGAGTCGACTAGATCATCCATTGTCGGAAGGCCTCATCAACACGACAGCCAGTGCCACAGTTCCTCAACAGACCGTCCATACCGGCGTGCCAGTGAATACGATATCCTCAACTGGATGGAGACTGAAATAAATACTTGCAATATTGCGGAATCCTATCAGACTTATGATAGCAACCTGAATCGTAGAATGAAGCACTGTCTTCGCCAGAGGAGAACTGGCCCCCCGACTAAGCCTGGTTTCTCCCAAGGTTTTTTCTCTCCATTTTAACACCTATTTGCCACTTGTTTGCCACCTGATGTCACTTGTTGGAGTTTGGGTTCCTTGCTCGCCAAGTCGCCTTGTTGCTTGCGTAGTTGTGGGACACTTGACATTTGATTTAGGGCTGCACGAAAAATGGTCAAACTGATAATCACGATTATTTTTGCTCAAAATTATAATCACGATTATTAATTACGTTTATTCTATCAAAAAGAGTAATGTAATTATGGCTATTTTGCAAGTTCTTTACCAACCTACATGAATTCACCCAAAAGGCCTGTAGGTGGCACAACGACTTAATTTAACCAACTATGATGAACTTGGTTAGATGGTAAATCAATTACAAAACATGGTTTTGGTGAGCGCTTTGTAATATGTATTCACATTAGATTTTAAAAGCAACAAAATTCGTTAAGACAAACCAGATTCAAATTGCCCGGCAAATTCATAAAGCAAAGAAAAATCATTTCTAGCTGATCAACATTATGAAAACTGGTAAAACCTTTAGGAACTTCAAAAGAATAAAACAGCGAAACTCCTAATATTACTTCCAATATTTCCAAATTATGTTCACTTTTCATTACGAAGCGGGGCTTTTCAATATCGTGACGATTATTTAAAAATCAATCGATAGAAGCAGATATCGTTTATACCATTGATAAAAATACGATTAATCGTGCAGCCCTAATTTAATTTAATTTGACTTAAAGCATTTGATATTCAACCAGTATTCTTGACATTTATTCAACAGTGCTTTTGATCTGCCTGCCATTGACACTATTCTTTAAGGAGGAAAAATTATGTACCAGATTATCACTGTAAAGCTGCTTTGACACAATCTGCCATTGTAAAAAGCGCTTATATAAAGTAAAGGTGACTTGACTTGATTCTCACAATACTGTGTGTGGTTACCTGATGATCCACGACTGTTTTCTATGTTTTGTGATGGTTGTTCATGGAGTCCCTTGTTTGTCCTGAGCAGTTAAAACTGTAAACTCTGTTCTTCAGAAAAAATCCTCCAGCTCCTGCAGGGTCTTCTTGAGTTTTCAAGCATTTTTTGCATATTTGAACCCTCTTTCCAGCAGTGACTGTATGGATTTTCACACCGAGGACAATGACTGAGGGACTCAAACTCAACTATTAAAAAAGGTTCAAACATTCACTGATGCTCCAGAAGGAAACACGATGCATTAAGAGCCGGAGGCTGAAAACTTGGAACAGGATGAAAATATCCAAATTTTTCTTATTTCGTTTAAATATTTTATTATTGTTTTCATTTTAGTACTGCCCTTCAGAAGCAACAGAAGATACTTGCATGTTTCCCAGAAAAAAAGTAATAAGTACAATCTTCATCACCTTTGATATTTGAATTCAAAAGTTTTCACCCCCGACCTCTTAATGCATACATGTTTCCTTCTGGAGCATCAGTGAATGTTTGAACCTTTTTTAATAATTGTTTCCTCTGAGTCCCTCAGTTTGTCTACTCAGTGTGGAAAAAGACGGATCTCAAAATCATTCAGGTCACTATTGGAAAGGGTTCAAATATGCAAAAGTGCTTGAAAACTGATGAATCTGCAGGAGCTGGAGGATTTTTCTGAAGAACAGAGCTCAGACTTTAACTGCTCCAGGAACAAACAAGAGACTTATGAGAACAACCATCACAAACACTGCAAAAACAGTCGTGGATCATCAGGTATATGGCCACACACAGTATTGAGAATCCAATGGTTCACATACTTTAGTGAATAGGGTCATTTTAATAAATTCAGCTATTGTTTTGTCTTGTGAACTAAATGTAAACATCTTTTATGTTAAATATCTTACTCAGGACAGTACTAAATAAAAAGTAACATTCATTTTGTATGATCTCTCTTATTTTATTAAAATTTTTCACACTTTCACAGATTCTGCAAGTGGTTCACGTACTTTTTCTTGCCACTTTATATAGCACTGAACTATGTACTACTGTATGAACACAATCACATCAGGGGTCAGCTCCTCATCCACAACCTGGATAATTCAACAGCAGACACAGAGCAACAGCGCCAACTATAGGTGGAGAAGGGACAGATTTGTGTATGAAGGAGACTTTGTTTCTCAGCACATAAAGATGAACTTCTTATGATTTCAGACTGTGGTGATGTGGTTTCTCCACTGCATGGATCTTCATGTGTTTATTTAGGTGGTGATTTTAATAGAGAAACTCTTTACACACTGATCACACGTGGGTGCGGCTTCTGCTCTCAGTGTGGATCATCTCATGTGTTTTCAGAGATGATGACCGACTAAATCTCTTGTCACAGTGTGAACACTTGTACGGTTTTTCTCCAGTGTGGATCTTCATGTGTATCTTCAGGGTGACTTTCACGAGGAAGAAACTCTTTCCACACTGATCACACGTGTGCAGCTTCTCTCCAGTATGAATCATCTCATGTGTTTTCAGATGTTCTGACCGAAGCTTAAATCTCATGTCACAGTGTGAACACTTGTAAGGTTTTTCTCCAGTGTGGATCCTTCTGGTGCCGTTTTAAACAGATTGCTGTAGTAAACATCTTCTCACACTCCAAAGCACATGTACTCTCTCACACCAGTGTGTATTTTCTTGTGTTCACGTAAATATTGCAGCCACGAAAAACTCTTTCCACACACACAGAACATGGAATATGGCTTCTCCTTAGTAGGAACTCTCCCAGGTGTGTCTTCTAGAGCTGATTCAAGAGAGAAATGTTTTGTCACATTGATCACATGTGAACGGTCTCAAATTCCGGTGTGGATCCTCTTGTGTTCTTTAAGGTTTGACGATTGATTGAGATCTTCTTTCTCCCATACACTGATCACATGTGAACTTGACTTCTCTCCAGTATGAATTCTCATGTGAACATTAAGACTGTGTTTTGGTTGTGTAGAAACTCTTCCCACACTGATCACATGTGTATGGCTTCTCTCCAGTATGAACTTTCTCATGTGACCTTTAAGCATGATGTTTGTATTTGAAACTCTTTCCACACTGAAGTGCAGGTTGTAGATTTCTTTGTCTCTTTCTTTTCTTTAAAAATGTCTTTTCAGTCTTTGGAGCGACTCAAAGGTTTTTCTCCCAGGTTTGTCATGATGTTTCTCCTCCACTTCACTCAGATCTTCACTCTCCTCGCTCTCTTCCAACAGGTCTGAAATAGAAAAGAAAAAAAAAGTGTCATTTAATTTTCAGTACATTGAAATGAAAATAAAATGATGATATATATATATATTTACACATACATACAGCTATGGAAAAAATTAAGAGACCACTCTAAGTTCAGAAATCAATGTTAAAGAGTGAATTCACCCAAAAATGAAAATGATGTCATTAATGACTCACCCTCATGTGCGTTCCAAAACCCGTAAGACCTCCGTTCATCTTCAGAACACAGTTTAAGATATTTTAGATTTAGTCCTGAGGAGCTTTCTGTCCCTCCATTGAAAATGTATGTACGGGATACTGTCCATGTCCAGAAACGTAATAAAAACATCATCAAAGTAGTCCATGCTGACATCACAAGTTTTTGAAGCATCAAAAATACATTTTTGGTCAAAAATAACAAAAACTACGACTTTATTCAGCATTGTATTCTCTTCCGGGTCTGTTGTCAATCCGGGTTCACGACTCTGGCAGTGGCCGCTGCTGACGTGTTATCTGGTGCGCCCGAGCCGTTTACATAGATCTGACGGAGACGCACGCTGTATCTAAGCTTATTCTACATTGTTTGTATTTTTGTATTGCTATATTTTTTAAAATGGGTGCGTAAGTGTGCATGTCGCGGATGTCCTAATCGCCAAAAACAACGACGTAAAAGTGCATTACCAACGTCGAACAGATGAAAGGATTCAATGGAATCAATTCAAAGGAATCAATTCAATGGAATCAATTCCAATGGAAAGGATTCCGGAAGAGAAGAACAATGCTGAATAAAGTCGTGGTTTTTGTTATTTTGGGACCAAAATGTATTTTTGATGCTTCAAAACTTCTAACTAACTTCCACTGATGTCACATGGAGCTACTTTGATGATGTTTTTATTACCTTTCTGGACACGATCCGGCCGTCTAGGGCTCGGTCGGACCCGGAGACAAAAGTAAAAAAAACACCTTAAAAAGCCTCAAGCGGGCAACGGTTCCTGGTCTCCTGTCTGGCCAGCGCACAATAACCTACAAATTTCTCAAATCACAGTTCTTTTTATTATGATTATTTTGTATGAAACGATAATATTTTCAGGGTTTCATCGGAAGGGGGGTTACAGGCCAAAACAACAAACAAAAAGGAGAGGCTGAACTTAAGGGTTTAGAAAATACTAACTTACCTGACCAAAGAAAACAACAAATAAAATACAAAGAATTTACCCTGGCTCCCTATCTAAACGTAAACAGGAGAAAACTAGATTGCTACAAAGTAAAAGTAGCACTCCCCGACCGAAACGTAAACTACATAAATGAATAACACAAACTACGCTTTTTTCAGAACGGATTAAACAAAGGGAAAACAGCAGAAGGTCTCAACTCTGAAGTGATAAATTAAGTAAGTGATCTCTGTCACACAACAATTTTAGGAGATAATGCTTACGAACACTGAGCATTAACAACGCTGGTCACACAGCAGCACAATAACTCTTTTAGTTGTCTGGGGCAGGAAACAGGATATAAAAACACGCGTGGAGCTTCACGGCCGACAATACGGCTCACTCCACCCGTCCTTGTTTGCTGCCTTTTAAAGCCGCTCCAGCTCTTCCACCCTGACTCGCCACACCTGGTCCCAATCAAGCGGCGCTACCAGAGAGCGAGAGAGAGAGGAGAGAGAGAGAGAGAGAGAAAGAGAGAAAGACAAAGCAACAGCGTGCACACAAGATCACATTCTACATTACAATAGGCTAATGTATACACTTATACAGACATGTAACACCCCCACCCTTAGTTACAAAAACTAATTTGCTAACAACTTTAGTTAAGATACAACAACAGTTTAATCACCACTAGCATATGCCCTTGGATAACGCCATCGGCTACGATATTTTCTGCACCCTTTTTGTACCGTATGTCTACGTTAGAATTCTTGCAAGGTCAACGCCCACCTCATTAATCGCTGATTGGAGTTTGACATACGAGACAGAAAGATAAGGGGATTATGATCGGTATACACCATTACTACGATCACCAGAGTTTAGGGTAGACTTCAAAGTGTTGAAGAAGCTAATAGTAGTGCCAATGCTTCTTTTTCGATGGTACTCATATTTCTGCCTGACATCTGGTGAACTTCTTCGAGAAGTAACTGACCAGGGATGTTCAATACCAGCATCATCCAGTTTGCAGCAGGACCGCACCGGCACCACGAGCACTGGCGTCAACCTGTACACTGAATGGCAAATCAAAGTTTGGGGCAGACAAGGATTGGAGCGTTACACAGCAGATCTTTTGCAGAACAAAAGCGGATTTCACGATTCATCACTCCATGTAAATTTTACGTTCCGTTCTTAAAAGATCAGTAAGCGCGGGCGACCATCATGGCAAAAGTTCTTACAGAACCCTCTGTAATATCCGGCACATTCTGGCAAAAAACGTCGTAATTCACGTTTATTGGTAGGCGCAGGAAATCTCGACAATGGCTTCGATTTTTACATTTATCGGCTTAACTTGCCCCAGCCCAACCAGTTTTCCACAGGTAAGTAACAACAGCCTTGGCGAATTCACATTTCACTTAGGTTCAGACGTTAAAGACGCGTCAGCCAAACGTTCGAAGGACAAGCTCAAGGGTACATGTAAGTGGTCCTCCCACGACCATATGGAGTACACCACCACGTCATCAAGATACACTTCACAATTACGCTGTACTCCAGACAATACTGTTCGCATCAATCTTTGGAATGTGGCAGGTGCGTTGCGCATCCCGAAGGCCATTATTACCGAATATTGCATAAACGCATCAGGTGTCACAAAGGCAGAGATCTCAGATGCTGCGCGGTGTCAACGGCACCTGCCAATATCCTTTCAGAAGATCTAATTTGGTAACATAACGACAGAAGAGACCCACTCGGTCAACGCAATCTTCTATCCTAGGGAAGACGGAAAGGATTGTCAGGTTTAGTCAAACTATTTACACTTGCGAAAATCAGTACAGAATCGGAGCGAGCCGTCAGACTTGGGCACCAAGTATACAGGGCGAACTCCACGTGGCTTTGACTGTCTACAGCAAAACCGTTACGCACCAGATATTCAACTTCATCTTTCATAACTTGTCGTTTGTATAAGGGTTAGCACTACGATAAGCGTGCTGTTTCAACGGGCGTGCTTTGACCTTACATCGATGGTCGTGTACCAGCACATTAGTTTGTGAGGGAACATCGTTGAATAATGCTGAGTATTTTCTGATCAGAGCAGTGATATCATCGCGTTGCTCCTCAGACAAGCTATGAGAGATGAGACGACAGGGTGGACAGAATGGCAGAAATTTAAAAGCCTTCCGCAAGATATTTGAACATCTTTGTCGATCACATCTTCAGACACACTCACTAGAGGGCAGGAATTGACAGAAGTTACCAACAGACACGCACTCTTTGATCACAGAATTTCTGTTACACTCATCCCCAGCAAAGTATGCTTGAGCATATTCACATGGCAAACTCTGCTTTTGCGCCGCCGATCAGGGAGTTAAAACTGTGTAATTGGTCTCACTAAGTTTCTTTTCTATTTTATATGGACCAGAGAAGCCAGCTTGCAGAGGAGAGTTTGGTACAGGCAGTAACAAGAGTACCACCAAGAGTCCCCAGGTTGAAAACTGCGAACGACACTCTTTTTTTATCATACCTAGTTTTCATTTTAGACTGGGAATCGGACAGATGCCAGTTGAGCGATCTCCCAAGCTTTATGGAGATGCTCACGCAACGTACTCACATACTCAAATACTGGCATGCGGAGAGGATCTTTAGAAAGGAACCGTTCACTAAGTAGCTTCAAAGGGACCTCGGACGGTATGCCCAAACACAAGTTCAGCAGGGCTGAACCCCAACGACTCCTGTACTGTACTTCTTATGGCCAACATGGTAACAGGGGTAAGCCATCTACCCAGTCTTTACCAGTTTCGACGCATGATAAGTGCGCAACATTGACTTCAGCGTCTGATGAAAACGCACGGAAGGTGCTCCCTTCCAGGGACTCGTTCCGGGATGTGAGGCGCTTGATAACTGATGTTCAACTGCAGGTAGTTCTTTAACAAGCTGTTCGAACAGATGCGATGTGAAATTTGGTAACTCCCGATCCGTTTCTGAATCGTTTTTTGGCAGTCCGAACATGGGAACAGAACTTTACTAGTTCTTTAACGATCACCTCGTCGTGATAGAACGCTTAAGGGCACGGCTTCTGGGTAGCGTGTAGCTGCACACATTATAGTGAGAATATATTGATGACCCGATTTTGCCTTAGGCAAGGGACCTACACAATCGAGTATGAGTCTTTCAAAAGGCTCTCCCATCACTGGAATGGGTTGCAGTGGCGCTTGGGGAATCACCTGATTAGGTTTACCAGCAAGTTGGCAGACGTGACAAAAAGATTGAATAAATGCAGACACGGAGAGACTTCATGTTGGGCCAGAAAAAGTGTCTAGCGATACGGTCATAAGTTTTCGTAACGCTCAAGATGTCCCGAACAAATATGCTCGGTGGGCCAGCTTCATTATTTGGGTTCTATAACCCGGAGGGAAGAACGATCTGATAAACCCCATCAGAAGTTCAGAATCTAACGGTTTCCACCAGCGCATCAGCACACCCTCGTCCCAAAAATAACCTACCGTCGATTTTAGAACCTGTGCCTTGTCAACTGCAGCATTAATGCACTTATTCAATGTTACGTCAAGTTTTTGCGCCAATTATTAATTGTTCTCGGTCTACTTTCAAGGAAGTTTCATTTTCAGCGTCATTTGAGTGTGGTTGCGGCTGAACAAGCAATTTACATTCGGTGTTCTCCGGCGACGACACTAGGAATGAACTAGAAAGATCAACGACATCTCTGAATTTCTTTTCTTGCGTCGCGCGTCTACAGCGCATGACGGAAAAACAGAGGATAGATTTACAAGGGGGTCATTTTTGGTCGTCAGCAGCAGGCTTTCTGCTGAGACAATCGGATACTTGGGAAAACTTTGGTTCCAGCCAGATCATTCCCTAAGATCAGACTCACACCTTCCACTGGCAATTGTGAATAAACACCAACGCTGACAGGACCAGAAATCAGGTTCAGACTCCAGATAAATCGTGACACAGCAACGGCACTGAAGTACAGCCCATTCCCACACCACGGATGAGCACGTTAGTACCCCGTATAAGACTTGTGACGAGAACGTGGCAACGTACCATCTAGAATCAATGATTGAAGCAGACCCCGTGTCTCGTAACATTACAACCGGCTTAGGGATTAGCATCATCAACAAGTGCTATTGTTCCCATTTGCAGGAACGACATTTAAAAGAGTGAATCATCGGATTTTTAAAATTCACGCACTCAGAAACACGATGTAAGCGCTACTCCTTTTGACTTCGCTTTCTGCTGCCACGCTTTGCAATTTGAAATTAAGTGGCCAGGGTCAAGACAATAGAAACATACTCTCTTTTGATCGGACCGTTTTGGAGCGTTTCTAGACGCATTAGAAGACCGGGGAGAATGGTCATCTTTTTCTCTTCCCTAAATCCGCGGCGAGAAGAGAATAATTTGAGGGCGCGCGTATGGGAGAAAATACGGTTTTGTGCGTGAGCACAAATTCGTCTGCTAGGATTGCAGCATCTGATAATTTGAAACTTTTTTGCTCATTCAAATACACCACAATACCTTCTAGGTAGCGAGTTCTTAAAATCTTCTGATAAAATTAGTCTCTTGCAATTCCTCAAACGTAGTGTAATTTTGGTGAAAAGACACCATCTTTTCAAAAAACAGCGCTCTCTTTTCACGCGCAGAACTCCACGAACGTTTGTTTGGCTGTCTTTGAACAAGTCCTAAACGCACTTGCCTATACGCCTCCCGGTACTAATTCGTAAGCTCGCAAAACAGCCAATTTAACAATATCATAATTCAATGAATCCTCCACTGGCAAAGCCAGCGCACACCTCCTGGGCTTTGCCAACGCTTGATTACATTGCAACAATAATGCCCACATGTCTCCTAGGCCATTTTAATTTAGCAGCGACGCGTTCAAAGGCTACGAAGTATGAGTCTACTTCGGCCTTTCACGAAAAGGAGAGTACCAACTTAATGTACTTACCTACATCGAAGTCAGTGTTGCCCAACCTCAGAAGTACTGGAAGGGGGTCTGACGTGCGGTGATGGAACTGGCTGAAGTTACGCAGCCTTTGGACCTCCAACTCCAGTTTACGTAATTTAACATCCCGATCAGTTTTTAATTCTAGCTCTTTCAGTCGGAGTATTTGCGTCTTTCGTGCTCTGTTTTTAACGCAAGATCTAATTCCTTTAGACGAACAGTCACCACCCCGGATCTACAAACTGAGAAGACTTTCTATCACTTACACGAATCTGCACCATCAGACGCGACTTCACCCTCAGTTTCCGCCTCGGAACCTCCTGCTACACGTTCCAAGGCAAAATACCCATTTCGACTAACTTGGCATACAACCTCGTCTTTTTATGACATTCGCTTCCTTTGCTCTTTAGAAACCAAGATATTAAAAAACTCAGCTATCACGATCAAGTCTTTTCTTTTTTCTGCAGCGGTCGAATTCGCTCTAGCGTGGGCGACAGAGTAAATTTAATTAAATCGAACTCCATCTTAAATCCTACACTTCCTTCCCCACCGAAAATTCAAAGCAGCCAAGCAACGTTTCTAATATACGGGAGAAAAAAGAAACGAGCGGACGAGCCCCCAATCTGTCACGATCCGGCCGTCTAGGGCTCGGTCCGGACCGGGAAGACAAAAAAGTTAAAAAAAAACACCTTAAAAAGCCTCAAGCGGGCAACAGTTCCTGGTCTCCTGTCCCAGCGCACAATAACCACAAATTTCTCAAATCACAGTTCTTTTTATTATGATTATTTTGTATGAAACAGATAACATTTTCAGGGTTTCATCGGAAGGGGGTTACAGGCCAAAACAACAAACAAAAGGAGAGACTAACTAAGGGCTTCTAGAAAATACTAACTTACACTGACCAAAGAAAACAACAAATAAAATACAAAAAGAATTTACCCTGGCTCCCCTATCTAAACGTAAACAGGAGAAAACTAGGATTGCACAAAGTAAAAGTGGCACTCCCCGACCGAAACGTAACCACATAATGAATAACAAAACTACGCTTTTTCAGAACGGATTAAAGAAAGGGAAAACAGCAGAAGGTCTCAACTCTGAAGTGATAAATTAAGTAAGTGATCTCTGTCACACAACAATTTTAGGAGATAATGCTTACGATGAAACTGACATTAACAACGCTGGTCACACAGCAGCACAATAACTCTTTTAGTTGTCTGGGGCAGGAAACAGGATATAAAACACGCGTGGAGCTTCACGACGCGACAATACGGCTCACTCCACCGTCCTTGCTTGCTGCCTTTAAGCGCTCCAGCTCTTCCACCTGACCCGCCACACCTGGTCCCAATCGTTAAGCGGCGCTACCAGAGAGCGAGAGAGAGAGGGAGAGAGAGAGAGAGAGAGAAAGAGAGAAAGACAAAGCAACAGCGTGCACACAAGATCACATTCTACATTACAATAGGCTAATGTATACACTTATACAGACGTAACAGACAGTGCATATACTGCAAGCATACACTTTCAATGGAGGGACAGAAAGCTCTCGGATCAAATCTAAAATATCTTAAACTGTGTTCTGAAGATGAACGAAGGTCTTATGGGTTTGGAACGACATAAGGGTGAGACATAATTTTCATTTTTGGGTGAACTTACCCTTTTTAAGAGGTCTCTTAATTTTTTCCATATAGCTATATATATATATATATATATATATAAATATCAGAGGTCGCGTTAACCGAAAAATTATCCGTCATTGACGGTATTTTTTTAACAACACAGTAACTAGTCTGAAGGCCGTCCGTCAATACGTTGACAGATTACACTGAGGGTGATCTATTGTAAATTGTAACTGTAATTCCCACCCCTGTCCAGTTGGTGGCGAGTGCGCTCCAATGTAGCAGCAGAGCACTGGATCCAGAACAAAAATGAAACTGGCACGAATCCTTTGCTATCGTTTGATAACGCACAGGCGAGTACCCAGAAGATACAACTATATATGACGCCACATTAAAGAGCGCTAAAACGGTATTTATTGCTTCTGAATTTCTTAATGAAATGGACAGAATTTTAAATCTGAGACTTTGTTCCATATCAAAAGCAACACAAAGCTTTAAGCTTATAGCGATTTATTGGGTGGGAGGCGCACTATGTACTGTTCATTCATCAACTGAAAACAGCATATAGCCTGGGATTTACGAATTAATATTGGTCTTATGAATGCACCAAAACAGCAAGGAGACATTTTAATTGTTTATTAATAAAGTAATGTTTTCTGAATTAGTGTCGGCTGCAAAGATGACGTTGACATTACTGACTCTCATCATCTCCTCAGTGGACGCGCCTAGAGAGAGAATGCACTTCATTCGGTTTAGTCTACATAATCAGAGAGCCCATTTATTTTCTTTTTTTGAATTATTTAGTTTTCGTTTAAGTAGATATTTAAAGCTTTCTATAGATATATTTCTCATGTCTGTGAGGCA